>NC_056732.1:1266235829-1266535829 GCF_019279795.1 Protopterus annectens | reverse complement strand
TTTGTGACCCTGGATCCAAAGCAGTGTACATGTTTCAGCATACATTTTTTGGTAATTGTGAACTACATGTATCTATGTACATATATACATTCCCATACCTGTATGAAATATGCAAGTGTCTAGATATGTACACACCCTAATGTAGAGATATAGAGCTCTATTTATATATGAATATATACGTGTGTGTGTCTGTATGTATGTATGTATATATATGTGTGTGTGTATATGTATGTTTATATATATATGTGTGTGTGTGTATGTGTGTGTGTGTGTGTGTGTGTGTGTGTGTATATAATATATATATATATATATATATATATATATATATATATATATATATATATATATATAAATCTGTACATCGGTTTATTATCAAAAGGTTGAAATTCATATGTTCTAATGTTCATTTGATCGACTCATATGGTCGACACATGAATATTAAATTGTTCATTTGGTCGACAGGAAGTACATGCAAATTACCTGTCAACATTGTGTTGACAACAGGGCAAGGGTATACCCTTGTCAGCACTTTTGTGTGATCTGAGAGTTGTATATAGATAGCAGTAGGAATGGGGGGGTGCAGGGGGGCTTGCCCCCTGCAAAAACACGGTCAGCGCTGCAGGTGTTTTTCGACCATTTAAACTTTGACATTTTTTTTTCAGTATTTTGAACATTTGGTGTAATGACTTTTGATGTTATGACTGTCGACCATATGAATTTCAACCTTTTTTTATAGTAAACCCCTGTACATCTGTATATTTACTGTATATATAAAATTTTCATCTACACACACTCTTAAAGAGATATACATATGTATAAAATATGCATATTAGGTCCTCTGGTATACTATATAAATATTTCTTCAAGTATTTACATGGCCATTCAGACCCGGGACCATATACACCTTGCCAATACCCAACCTCAGGCTTTACTTTATACTTTTGATGACGATGGTGGTGATGATGTGTAAAGACTTGTAGATAATCTACATCGTAGATGCTTTGGACTTCATCAAGAGTGTCACCACTCCTAATGAAAGTCATTTAAACCTAGTAGAGTTATGGTACTTTCATTAGTCTAAACTAATAGTTGACACACTTTGCACAAGAAATGCAGGTACACACAACACATGCACAAATACCAAAATACTTTGGCCCTTCTAAAAAACATCTGTTTATTGAAAATAAAACAGTTTTCACCATTAATCACATGACTTTATCAGTAAGCCACCATAATAGAAAATTAAACAGAAATCCACTAATGAACAAGCGATGTCAATTTAATCATTGTAGTTCTCAGCATAATCGTGTCACTGTTATAATGAAATAAAATACTAAATACAGAATTCAAACTGAAAATAATATATTTATTTTTATAAACACTCGTTTAGCCCCGGTTTAAACATAGCACCAGGTAGTATAATTCACTTTTTTTTTTATTTAATAGATTAGTAAGTGTGGATTCTGAGTTTTGGCTCCCTACAATTACTTTGTCAGTATCTGTGAAAGTAAAAGTAAAACAGGTCTTTCTACATCTAATATCACTTAAGTGAACAGAAACCCGCTGCTTAAGAGGTTTGATTTTTCCCACATAAAAACATATTTCTTATGTGGAGATGTTACAATGTTTAGCAGTAAAGGACCCCTTGGAGTTCCTTGTGTGTAAAGAAAGTGGTATTCAATATATGCACACAACTGCTGCAGCTTCTACAAGGTTTAGAACCTTCAGTAATATCACAGAGTAAATGGGACATAGTAGGACTGCATGTGGTGTCATAACAGTCAAACAAGTGTGACAAATTTTTACATTGTCTGTAACTGAATTCACATTTTTTGCCTAAAAATTTTGTCGAGACAGGATTGTTGAGCAACATAGCCCAGTGTTTATTAACAACACTTTTATGGCAGGAGAATTTCTGTTATATGCTAATGTGAATTTAAGTTTAGTTGAAATGTGAGATTTACAAGGCCTGTTAACCAGTTGCACTTGTACATTCCTTCTCAAAAATGTTGCAGATTTAAACCCATCATTTTCATTCAACTTTGGCATGCAAACAATGAGCCCAACCCAGGCCCTGAACATTCCAGCATGTCATTATCTAATGTTAGAACTTACAGATGGGCTTTGTGTACTGTAGGGAATGTCTAAAGCCTATCCTGTTCTGCAGGTGTAATGCACAGAGTAGTCAAAATAAACTTGACTAGATAAGTGCTCACATTGCACTAACTGAGCCTGACCTTTTGACCATCTCTGAACCCTAGATTAAAAACAACCCTTCAATCCAACATTACTTTGCCACTTAACAGGTCTGGCACCAAACAAGTAATTTTATCAGAAATGGAGGTGGCACACTTTGCCAAAACTTGTTTTCCATGTTGAGGAGAGTGTAACATCCGCACCATTTGAAGGCAACACATGGGCTATACTTGAAGGAACTAGACTGGCAGATTTGCCTAAAAAAGTTTACAAGCACCCAGGACAGAAACAGATTGTTCCAGAAAATCTGTACTTAAACTAGAAAAATGTAGTGTTATATTCACATAGGATAACTACTACAAGACCATGAAGAAAATAATAGAAAAGTTAACATCACTGGTTTACAAGTTCTTTGTAACACTGCCTTCTGAAACTGTATATGTCAGGTAATAGTTTCCTCAAGTTATACAAGAATTTAATATTGGTTTACATCCATCCATACTTAATGTTGTTAAATTTGTTTAGTTTTCTTTTGGTCTTGACATCAAGTTCATCACGTACACAAATTAATCCATTTAGTGGTATTAACCATATGAATGCACTTAATGAGATTTGTTCTTTTCCATACTGATCAGATGAAGCCTCATCTACTTATTGGTAGATCGGTAAAAGCTTTTTAGATTCCCGATTTCATTTTAGTTACTTATATCAGTTACAGCAGTTGTAAACTGCCTTTTCCCTACACCATATATGCTTTATACTGTATGTCAGCGTAGTTGCCTAACCATACTGTATCTCCATGATGTAATGAACCACCCCAGGTTTAGGATCTGTGCCTTCCTGTCCTGACTTA
Source organism: Protopterus annectens (assembly GCF_019279795.1). Classification (NCBI taxonomy): domain Eukaryota; kingdom Metazoa; phylum Chordata; order Ceratodontiformes; family Protopteridae; genus Protopterus; species Protopterus annectens. The sequence goes on along the minus strand of NC_056732.1, from coordinate 1,266,532,780 downwards.
TAATTTAACCCTAGCTTCACACAGGCTAGGTTTCTTTTTAGCAAAGGGTTGCACATCTGAGATTATCCTTTCCAGGCTTGGCTTGTTTTGGTTTACAGCCCATAGCATCTGCACTGTTTTGTATGTATGACTTTTGAAAGTGATTTATCCTTGAATTGTGCCCATATTTTCCTAGCTCTGTAACAGTTTGACTTGATCACAACTTTTTTCCAAGTATAGGCAGATCAATGTGTTGCTTATACTTTAACAATCAAGTAACTTTATCAAATCCTTGGTAATGTATTAATCTGTGTAGCCATGTTCTCCACTTCCCCTCCACAGGTCCATAAAGGTTTTATGTATCAGGTACTGGAGTAACAAGTACTTGATGTAGGCCCACTAGTTCCCATGGTCGGAACTATGCTTTGCTTCATGACTGGGATTATGTCTGTGGCAATTTCCATGTGACTGTCATATTACTGTAAACACTTGTTTTTGAAGCATGAACTTGTTGCTTGGACTTATGATGCACATACTGCTGCCTGCCTCTTTTAACTTGAAGATCAGGTAGAAAGGATCACAGTACCTGAAGTCCGGCAGAAGCCGCAGGTATCCATGCATAACAGGCACTCCACTGTTATTGTACTATACCACCCCCTTTTTTTTTTGTTACTGAATTTAAATAAAAAAATAAGTTTAAAAATGCATTGCGTGTGATAGTGTGAGGCATGTACTCTTTCCTTCTTGCTGGATAAGTGTCATCACATACTCCATTTTGATCATGCTTTTCTGATATTCCAGTTCTTATAGTGTCTCACTGCTATGAGGAAACGCCAATTATAAAAATAACTTGTTTGGAATGGAAAGCAGTTAATGTTCCTTCTAGATTTTATAATGGGTCGTTGCTATCATCTATATACTTTAGTTAACTGTAAGTAAAAAAAAAAAATGATACAGGTGAAGTTTATCATACTGAATATTACACATGGCACACCCCCTTACCTTAGTTTAATCCTCATACAGGAACATTTTCAGTAGTAGTAAAACTAAAGTCAAACAAAATAGCTTCAGAGAAAACATAGGGCCAGATTCAGGAAGGCTTACACGGAGTTCAAGAGTAGTGTAAGCCTCCGTGTAAGCCTCCCGATTCAGGAACAGCCCAAATCTCTGTGTAAGAGACAGCTAACACGTCTCTTACACGGACTGGGCGTGGAAATGCTCAATACCTCATTTGCAGCTTAAAGATATGCAAATGAGGTATTTGAGCGATCCAGGAAGCCGAAACCAGTCCGTGTAACGGACGTGTTAGCTGCAGAAATGTACTCAGCTGACAACTGAGTACATTTCTGCAAAATTAAAAACGGAGCTATGTCAGCTCCAAATAAAGGGTGCATATGTGTCATTAAGCATGCCAATGGCCAAATATGTGGCCATTGGCTTGAAAAACTGTTGCAAAAATAAGTTATATAACTTTTTTTTTTCCACGGGATTTTTGGGTTTAACTGCAGCGCACACCCGCGCAAACGGGGTGCGCTACCTAAAACTAAAAACCAAAGCTTATAAGCCCACAATTGTTGGATTTATGCATTACATGGAATGTCAATGGGAGGGACTTGCAGACCAAAAACAATATGGCCTCCGTTTAGTGGTTGTCAAGGGGGGGAAGCTCCGTGTAAGACATGTAACTAAGCATTACTAGGCAATCCTATGTAAATGAAGGTTACAATACTGAATCACACTGCCACATAGGTAGTGAGCACTTTCTGAGTAGTGTAAGAGTTAGAGAAGGGGGAGGAACAGAGTAAGAGGTAGGTGACATCACGGGGGGGAAGGATAGTAATAAATGCACCAGATTGGAGGGCAATGTAAGGTAACAGATGACAGACAGACAGCAGGGAGGGAGGTGTGTCCCAACAGAACACTAGGAAAGTCAAGAAATTGGGGGTATACGCTATCCCTACACTCAAAGTTTCTTGAAATACGTGCATGCGCGCGTGTAAGGCAGGTTCAACATGTGGGAGCATGCTGCAAACCGTTTACAACGGTTTCTTGGCGCTGCGTGTGTAAGTCAGTGTGCGCACGTTTTAACATGAATCAGTCAAGCTCACACCGTGTAAGGATGTGTGCGCGCGTGTAACACCGTGTAAGGATGTGTGCGCGCGTGTAACACCGTGTAGGGATGTGTGCGCGCGTGTAACACCGTGTAAGGATGTGTGCGCGCGTGTAACACCGTGTAGGGATGTGTGCGTTTAAGTGACTGTGAGCGTGTTTAAGCTGGTGTGCACATTGCTCCTCCTCAGGAAACAGAGAGGAAACAGGAAACAACTAAAATACAGGGAAACTGCCAGAAGATACTGCTGGAGTTAATTGGTGGAAACAATTAGAAGCAGGCAATTACACAGGCAGACTAGAAGCCCAACCCAGCACTTAGAACACTGCAGAGAGCAGTGCAGGCTGTTTCTCACAAGAGATACTGCCAGAAACTAAGCTATCAGAATTGAAAACTGAAAAAAGCTGAACTCAGAGCAGAAATGCTAGGGGCTGCCATAGCTATTATAATCAGGCATAGGCGAATTGCTGAGGGTGGTGACAATGCAGATGCTGACAGACAACCCAGAGTGAGGAGAAGGAGAAGAGTATACAGGCCCAGGGTCACCTACCATGGGTTACATGAGCTGGAGATAGAGCGCTACAGAGTGGACAGAGACCTTCTGCAGCAGATTGTTGAACTGTGCAGGCCACATCTCACACACAGAACCAACAGAGGGAACCCATCCCAGTGGAAACCAAGGTATGTGTTGGCCTAAGAATACTAGCAACAGGTACCTTCCAGAGACCAACTGGTGATATGATGGGGATATCACAGGCATCAGCCTCCAGAGTACTGCACCAGTTCCTGGATGCCATGTCAGCACATGTCAGTGATCATATATATGTCCCTAATGACCGTGAGGTTGTGGCCAGCAATATCGCCTCTTCCAGCAAATAGCGGGATACCCTGAGGTGCTGGGTGCAATAGACTGCACGCACATACGCATCAAAGCACCAGCCGGTGAGCGAGGTAGAGCCTACATTAACCGCAAGGGATACCCCTCCATCAACTGCCAGGTCGTGTGTGATGCCCAGGGCATAATAATGAATGTGTGTGCTGGCTGCCCTGGGAGCTACCACGATTCCCATATCTGGCATCTGACGCAGCTGTACCAATCATTTGCCAATGGGGACTTCCCACACGGACACCTAGTGGGGGATGCAGGTTATGTACTTGAGCCGTGGCTGATGACACCCATCAGAAATGCACACACACCTGAACAGGAATGCCATAATGAGGCACACGCACAAACACGTAATGTCATAGAGCGTGTGTTTGGGCTGCTCAAGTCACGGTTCCGGTGTCTGGACACATCTGGTGGAGCCTTGCAGTACACACCAACTACATGTACCCAAATGATCATGATATGTGCTATGCTACATAATATGATCCTGCGACAACAGCTGCAGCAGGACCAGCACAGGGCTGGGCCAAACATCCCCCCACCATTGCCAAGGCCACCACAGGCAGGGAGTGACTCGGAGGAGGAACAACCTGACCTTGTCCCAGTAGGCAGAAGGAGGCGTGCCCAGTATGCCCTGGCCTTGGCAAAGAGGCAACGCATAGCACATACACTTGGTCAGTAGGAACACTGGGACTGATACCCGCTCTGACTCACTCATACAGTAACAGGGATGCCTAACATGACACAACCTGCTTCCAAACATGTACAGGGAGTGTAGTATGTGCATCCGACATAGGCGGCCCTGCAGCACCACCTGAGGCATGAATGCCATGTGTTAAGTAATGTAATATCATGTACCATATGCACACCTGAGGGCCCCAACTAACATCCACCCTCAACAATCATAAACCACAAAAACACAAACCCACCTCATGGGTACCACAAGGGATAGGAACCTAGATGTAATGCTACCCAATGCCAGAAGTATAAACATCAAGATGCGTGCAGTGTAAACACACACAGTATAGAGAATGTAGATATCAGTGCTGTAATAGAAAACAGGGTCAAAGCCCACATCAGCACCCTGACACTACCAGGTCACACCTCATACAGTGATGTACATGTGCAAAAACATGGAACAAGATACAAAATGAGGGTGACTAGCAATAAATGGCATGGATAACCACACACCCATGTTTGTACCACAACAAGAAGCAACATGGAATAGCCATGGTCAAAAACCAATGGCTAAAACTGACTACTACTATATAGCTTGCTGCAGACCACTGTCCTAATAGCAGGAACTGCCCCAGGCCTATGTTCATAGGTTCATAGGTTCATACTAGGCAATCTGCCCTAGGGCATTTATAAGCCTAGCCCAGAGTTTTGTGGCTTCTGCCACCCCTTCAATTTGATGGATAATATGCCCATTATTTTTGCTGTGCCTCTGTCAAGCAGTGATACTGAGGTTATCCCTGGGGTATACCTGCAATCTCCCATTCATTGGTCAAGATCTCACTTGAACAAAGCCAGTGAGGTGCTCAGCCTCACATGTACCAGGATGTTGTTTCACAGCATAGGGACTCTCTGGGTGATGAATCTGTCCCTCCAGCACATCCTATTAATATCTGTGTTGAGGTTTAAGTCTCCTGCCCTTGTAGTTCTGATGGATGTAGAGGTCTTGAGGTGAAGCATGTTCATTAATTCTGGGTTGGACATAGCCTTGTATGTCAGGCACAGGTCACCTCTGAGCAGACAGTGGCGACTGAATACAGCTGGAATTCCTTCAGTCGGGCAGCATAAGAAATATGTTTGAGACCCTTTCACCTCCTGTTGAGGAATTTGTGGGCCCATCCAATTGCAGGTGTTGGGTCAGATACATTCTGAATGGGGCATTGTATGCAATCATTGGTCTGATGAGTGATGAGTACAGGGGAACAATGACCTCCCTTGATCTAGATGTGAATCCCTGCATGATGAGGTGGCCAATGTAGAAGGTCTTCCAAACTACCCTGGCAATGTGAGTGTCAAACAAAAGGTTACTGTCAACCTGGGTGCCCAGGTCCCTGATAACCTCCTCTGTGCTTAGAGGATTGCCACCTAGATGGGAACTAGTGGTAACCTTGTTCTTCCTGAAGGGTATGGCTATGCATTGTTTAGTGTTTAATGTAAGGCCATGGCTCTGGCACCAGTTATCCGTGTCTGAGACCCTTCTGAAGGATGTCTGTGTCAGATGGGTTTCCAACCATGCTTCCCAGTTTGCAGTCATCTTCAAACTTTGTCAGCCATAATCCTCCTGTGTTTGCTCGTACTTCTGAAAAGTAGATGCTGAACAAATGTGGGCCCAGGACTGAGCCCTGTGGGACACCACTTGTGACAGCTCTGGAGTGTGACATGGCACCAGCAACTTTGACCCTGTGTGTTCCGTCACTTAGCCAGTTTGCAACCCATGCTGTGATGTATGGGTTCACAATTAAGCTGGTGATGTTTTCAATGATACCTGAGTGGGGTATTGTGTGAAAGCCTTTGCCAGGTCAAGGTAGGCTGTGTGGACTGCCTTGCCCACGTCAATGGCCTGGGTGACTGTCTTGAAAAAGTCAACCAAGTTTAAAAGGCATGATCTGCCCTTGACAAAGCCAAACTGGATTGGATCCAATGTCTGCAAGTCCCCTATGTCTTCATTTATAATTCCCATTATGATCCTCTCCATAGCTTAGCAGAACAGGCTTGTCAAGCTGATGGGATGGTAGTTTCCGGGGTTGGTGGAGGCACCTCCTTTGTGAAGTGGGTCCACCGTTGCCGTATGCCACTCCTTGGGCACATATCTTGAGGTGAGGCTAAGATTAAACAGCTGACCTAACTGCGGGTGTAATTACTCATTGAGTTCATGGAGCACACAACTGGGGACACCATCTGGTCCCATGGATAAAGTGTTTTCCGCCTTGGATAGAGCAGTTCCCACCCCAGCATTGGAGATGTTTGGGGGGCTACAATCCTCTGGTGTAGATACCCCTCCAGTTGGGGAGGGAAATCTGCACTGAACCTGTCAGCCAGTATGTTGGCAATGTCTGTAGGTGCAGTGATATCTACATCATTCCGAACTAATTCTGAGCATATCTGGGAGGTCCCTCCCAGGTTTCAAACATAGGTAAAAAAGGCCTCATGATTGTCCCTTGAGTCCTGAGTGGGTTTACTCTCAAAACTTGCCTCGGATGATTGTATGGGGGAACCCAGTGTTTTACTCACAATGAGCAGGGTGTCTTCCCTCCACGGATTACGCTCTATCTCGTAGTAGCTCCTTCCTTGTGTTGTAGAGCTTGTTTATGGCTAGGGTCCACCAGACTGGATGCTTGCCTGTGGTACAAAGAGTCTTTGTTTTGTTTGGGATTGCCTGATTCATGCAGTCCTGGAGGTGCTGGTAGAAGGCATTTCTAAGTGATACAGTGGCTTGGGTAATGGTGTCCGCTGGCTTGGGGGCCTTGAAAGAGACCACACCAGTCCTTAGAAATGTGAAGTCGGCATTTGAGAAGGTCTTCACTGTTTGTTTTTCTATCTGGGGTGTGGGTGGGATGTGGACTCCCACTGAGAGTAGTCCATGATCTGATCTCACCAATGATGGGTATACTTCTGGTGTTGAACAGTGTGACCCCATGTTCGTGATGATGAGTTCTAGTATGTTGCCTCCACTTGTGGGGATTGGGACCAGTTGTTCCATGGCATTTGAGTGCATGAACTCTTGGAACCTTGTGTTAGAGTGTTGTGGCTTGATTAGTGATCCCAGTCTATATGTGGATAGTTGGAATCACCCAGTAGGATGGTGTTTGGAGATACATTTATCCCCTTCAGTGTTTGCAGGATAGCTGTGTGAGGTACCCGAGTTTGAGAGGGTGGCATGTAACATGCTATAAACTGCAGAGCAGTCTTGCCTACGGTCACTGGCACCTGGATGGTCTCCGATGCATCGTGTGTTGCCACCAACCATGAGGTGAGGGTGTCCTTGATGAATATGGACACCCACCATCCTTCTTGGTGTTGTCCGGATTCTGGTGCGGGCATGATATGAGGTAACACCCGATCGTGCCGGGGTGCTGTCAGAAGCTGTGAACCAGGTTTCAGGCACAGCACAGACATCAATGTGCTACATACTGAGAAGGGCATAGAGTGTGTGCAGCTTGAGGTTGAGACCTCTGGCATTGAGCAGCATTACCCTTAGTGTCTTTCCTTTACTGTGTTCTAGGGTGGTAGGTGTAGAATCTGAATCTTGCATAAAAAGGCACAATGGGGTGGCAAGAGCATCATCCGAAATCCGAAGCCCAGGGTGACAGGTCCAAGCCCTCCCTTCCACATCACCATGGCCTGTCCAGCATGTCATCCCAGGCAGACAGACATTGGACCCCCTTTGAATGACACCATAGTTTAAGCAAAATATTACAGCTGATCATCTTGTGTCTGTTTATGTGGCATCATACTTGGTGAAGGTAGGATACTGCTGAAGGTCAGGGTCACACCTGCCTGGCCTACATAATCAGAGGGATCCTGTATGTCTCTTTCCATGTAGTCCAGGGAGGTACATCTCAGGTCGTTCACACCAGCATGGATAATGACTGGGTCAGACTTGTACTTGCAGTTGAGTGACCTGAGTGCTTGCATTATGTGGTGGATTCCAGTGCCCGATAGGCAGCTTACTGTGACCTCCTCCGTACCCGATCTGGTGAGCGGGACGTCAGTTTGTCTGACTATGGAGTCACCTATGACAAGTGTGTCTGGCATTGTGTTTGGCCTTAAGGGCTGTGACTGTTTGGCACACCGACTCTGTGGTCAATGTGTTGCATGTGCTGTGCCCTGTGGAGGCAGTTGTGTGAGTGTCTGCTGTGGTGGCCACTGCCGTTTTGGTAGAATTCTGATCAGAGCCTCCGAGTATGTCTCTGTGTGTCTATGTGTATGATCTTAAGTTGTGATAGTGCCATGTGAGACTGGATTTGTGATGTGTGTGGTTACCTTCACCTTCTCTCTGGTCTTGCTAGTCCTATGTTGAGAGAGCTCAGCCTCCACTTTGGCTATATAGTTGCATCTCTCACATGTATGTGTGTTTTATGGGAGAAGGAGAGGGTTGTCAGTGTACATGAGGCAAGTGTAACATTGCCTCAATATTCCCAGGTTCACCAGCTGAGCAGGAGAGGACACTAGCAACTGATCCTAGACATGCTAGAAGGAATAGACAAAACAATGTTGGAATACAGGGAGATATCAAGCCCCCAAACCACATCATAGTGTTTGATTGACATTACCTACACATACATCGGTGTTTCATAGTGTCATAGTTTACTACTAGGCTATCTGCCCTAGTGCATGTATAAGCCTAGCCATAGTGATGTGGCTATTGCCACCCCTTATAGTGGTAATAAGTGTACAGAATAGATTCTGAATATTGTGCCTCTGACTTAGTAGTGACACATTATGACCCCCTTACGTAATTGAATAACATGACTGTGCCTCTGTCTAGTCTGTGCCTCCGTCTCATATGCAGTTGTCCAGATGTCTCCTGAAGAGAGTCAGTGAGGGACTCTGTCAAACATGAACTGGGATACTCTGCTAGAGTGTGAGATGCCTCTGAGTTATGACTCTGCCCCTCCAGCATGTCCTATACATGTATGTGCTGAGGTTCAAATCCTCAGCTCTCATGGCTCTGGTGGATTTGGATTGCTTGCAGTGGAGCATGTCCACCAAATCCTGATTGGACATGGTCTTGTATGTCAGGCATAGGTCACCTGTAAGTATGCGGTATGACACTGAACAAAGCTGGATTTCCTCTACTCTGGAAGCATATGACATGTGTTGAAGAACCCTGATCTTCATGGTAGGTACTTTTGGGGTGTCTCCAGCTGTTGCAATTGCTGGGCGAGGTACCTACCATATGGGGCTTTGTATTCAATCATGGGCCTGATAAGGGAGAAGGATAGTGGAACAATGACCTCCTATGATCTTGATGGAAAACCCTCCATGATAAGGTGGGCAAGATAGAAAGTCTTCCTAACCACTTTGGCAACAGGGGTGTCAAAAGAGATATCACTATCTACATGTGTCCCCAGGTGTCTGATTTGTTGTCTGTGCTCAGTGGGTTGCTGTCTATGTATTGATCTGTGGGTACTTTGTTCCTCCCAAAGGGGATGAATACACATCAGTTGCATTCAGTTTCAGGCCATGCGTCTGGCACCAGCTATCCGCCTTTGTGACGGCATTCTGTAGTATGTGTGTGCAGCTGATGTATTCACTATGGTGCCTAGGTTGCAGTCATCTGCAAACTTTGTCAGCCACAACCCCTATGTTTGCTTTCACATCTGAAAAGTAAATACCAATTAAGAGGGTCCCAGGACACATCCTTGTGGGACACCACCTGTGACTGGCTATGAATCTGACAAGGCACCTGCAATGTTGACTTTATGGGTTCTGTTTCTTAGCCATTTTGCAACCTATCCTGCGACATATGCTGTTATATGTCAGCTGTTGAGCTTGGCTGTGATGCCTGAGTGTGGTATTGTGTCACAGGCCTTAGCCAAGTGCAGGTAGGCTGTGTGGACTGCGTAGCCCTCATCGATGGCCCTACTGACAGTTTCATAGTAGTCAACTAGGTGCAAAAGGCAGGATCTGCCCTGTACAAAGCTGAACTAGGTGGGAACAAGGGTCCGTAGGTCAGTAATGTGTCTGTGTAAGAGCTCCATAATGACTCTTCCCATATCTTTGCAGACAAGGGTGGTTAAGCTTGTGTGGTGGTAGTTGCCATGGTCTGTGGAGGCATCTCCTTTGTGGAGTGGGACCACTGTTGCCGTATGCCAGTGTTCAGGTACATATCCTGTAGCAAGACTAAGGTTAAATAGCAGTTGTATATACGGGTCCAGCCCTTCTGGAGTTCACATAGCATGCAACCGGAGATACCAGCAGGTCCCATGGATGCTGTGTACTTGTCTTTGCTGAGTGCGGCTCTCACATGGACATCCAAGATGACAGTGAGGTTACATACAGCAGTGATAACTATCTTCTTTTGGGGGTGAGGGAGGGTAAATCGCACTGAAGCTGTCCGCCGGAATGTTGCCAATATCTGTCAGGTCACTGGAATATATGTTGTTGTGTACCAACTCTGAGCATATCTGAGGGTTCACAACCAGGTGTCTGACATAACTGAAGAAAGCAGTGTGGTTACCTTCATTGTCTTTGGTGATTTATGTCCCCAAGTTGACCTTGCATGTCTTTATGAGATAATGTAGCTTTCTACTAGTGCTGATCACAGCTGTCTTCCCTTTTGGAGATGTAGCTCTGTCTTGCATTAGTAACCCTCATCTGTCATACAGTTTGTTTATGGCTGGGGTCCACCAGACAGGACACTTTCCCTTTGTGGAGAGGGTCCTGTTTTTATTGTGATTGCATGGTCCATGCTGTCTGACATCTAGCTAAGGGAGGTCATTGTGGTTCTGCAGTTATCTTTCATCAGCATTAGAAATGACCACAACAGCCCCTGTGGGTGTACCTCATGCAGACACATCCAGCACCTGTAAAGTCCACAACAGTACCTCACCAGGAGTATGACAGAGCTGGAACACATGTAATGTGTAGCCTAATTAAACAGAGTGCAGCTCCACACACTGCCATGCTGTCCACCCAGATGCAAGCTGTGCCTGATGTAGAAAGCCATGTCCAAGCTGGAATCAATGCACATGCTGCACCTTGTACAATCTGAATGGCAGGGAGCTATGCACATGAGGGACCTGAACCCCAGCACTGACATATTTAGGACAGGCTGTACTGCATTATCCAAAACACAGAAGCCACCCCCATGAGTAAACTACCAGTACAGGTTGTCCGTAGAGACACTCGTTGAGTCCCCTCAACAGGAATCCTAATGAGTGGATGGGAGATAGGAGGTTTACCCTGGGTATCAATGTTATGTCACAGGTAGACAGAGGCACAGTATACTAAACAAGACATATGTCATGGCAAACTACACTTACAATGTGTTGATGGACAAATACACTCTCCGACTAGCATTAGAAATGGCCTAGGGCACATCGGTAGTGTTTGCCAATGTACACCCATGTTGTGGAATACACTACTGATTTTGGATGAGGCTGTTGTAAGTAGTTCACATCTGAACATAATGCAGCATGGTCAGATAGGTTCATAGGTACATAGGTTTATACTAGGCTATCTTCCCTAAGGCAGGTATAAGCCTAGCACAGAGTTCATTGGCATACACCACCCCTTATATGGAAACAGTACTGTGCCCATTATTTTGTCATGCCTCTCTCCAGCAGTGACACAGTGTCGACTCCCGGGTTAAACGTATGACCTTCCATCCACAGGTCAAGATACCTCTTGAACACAGCCAGCAAGGTGCTCTGCCTCACATGTACCGGGATTGTATTCCACAGCATAGGGAGTCTCCGGGTGATAACTCCATCCCTCCAACATGTCCAACGTACATCCCTGCTAAGGTGTAAGTCACCTGCACTAGTGGTTCAGGTGGATCTGCCGATTCTGAGGTGGAGCATGTCCATTAATCCCTGTTTGGACATGGCCTCGCATGTCAGGCACATGTCACCTCTAAGCAGACGGTATGTGAGTGAATAGAGTGGGAGTGTCTTCAATCTGACAGCATATGACAGCTGTTGGGGTTCCTTGATCCTTTAGGTGGGGGACATTCAGGGTGTCTCCAATTGCTGCAGATGTTGGGTGAGATACAGCCAGAATAGGGCATTCTACTCGATCACCGGTCTGATAAGTGAAGAGTACAGGGGAACAATGACCCACTAGATCTGGATGTGAATCCCATCCTGATCAGGTGGGCAATGTAGAAGGTCTTTCTAGCCACTTTAGCAACGTGAGTCTCAGAAGAACGGCGACTGTCAACCTGGGTCCCCAGGTCCACGATAACCTCCTCTGTGCTTAGAGGATTGCCACCTATATGGTAGCTTGGGGTTACCTTGCTTTTCCTGAAGGGTATGTCTACACATGTTGTGCACTTTGACTTCACCAGCTATCAGTTACTGTGAGTCCCTTCTGAAGGATATCCGTGTCTGATGCACTGTCCACTATGGCGCCCAGTGTGCAGTCATCTGCAAACATTGTCATCCAAAGTCCTCCCATGTTGGCCTGTACTTCTGGGAAGTACATGACAAACAATGGGGGCCAAGGACTGAGCCCTGTGTGACACCACCTGTGACCAGCCTGGAGTCTAACATAGTGCCAGCAACTCTAACCCTGTGGGTCCCGTCCTTAAGCCAGTTTGCAACCCATCTTGTGACATATGGGTTTACATTTCAGTTGTTAGGGATGTTCTTCATCTCACATTGCTGCAGTCCTTACACTTGGGGTATAGCGCTGTCCTCGGTCGGCCCGAATACCAAAGTATATGGCTGACGCCGGTCATGGCGCATTAAACTGACGCCAGGACGTCAGGGTATAAATGCGCATGACCGACGTCATATCCCCAGTCTTTTTTGCCGCGTGGTCCGATGCAGAAGCAAATTTGCGAGTGCAGGTTGGCGTCCTGAGATTTTCGAGCGGAGTTTCAGACCGAATCAAGTTGGCTAAGTACCCGGGGAATATTTTGGTTTTCTTGCCTCAGTATTTTACGGATGTCAGAAAAAGTAAATAACTGTATTTCTTGGGAAACAGATACCACATAGGGACTACCACAGCTTGTGTATACCGTGTTTAGGGCCTGAGCACGGCGTTGTTGGGTGTTCCTCTTGCGCTAGATTTAACAAACGCACCATAAAGAGGAGATTAGACTGCTAGGTTAGTCTTCGGGAAGCGGTGCAATTACAAAATGCCGTCGGATGCTCCGGCGCCGCTTCTCGAAGAAGCGCAAGGACAAAACACCTAGGCCTAGGTTAGAGGCACCGCCGACCCGGACGTCGGTTCTTTAGAGGGCGGTTGTGCCAGAGGCCCAAACAGAAGTTTCCCTAGAGTCCCAGGGGGAGACTTTGTTGTTACAGGATGTGTCTTCACAGGAGGTAGGCCAGGCTGAAGGGGCTTCTCAGGTAGCTGTTCTCCCCTCTCTGCCTAAGGTGGTTAGGCCTTCCCCTACTGTTACAAAGGCTTCTTCCAAGAGTAGGCCAGGTTCAGCTGTAGCAGGTGCTCCTCCTAGTACTTCAGGCCCTGTGCCCAAGAGACATATGCTTAAGATGGCTGAAGATTTAATTACTCTGATTAGGGGTTCTATGCCCCCTCCTGACAAAAGGCCTAGGGTGGATCCTGAATTTGGGAATTTTGAACAGGATTCTGATATTTCTGAGTCTTCGGCTGAGGATTTACAGGAGTTTTCTCATTATTCTGATTCTGATGTGGATGACGCCACCCCTTCTGCTTCTCCTCCTGAGGATTTCTCATTCTCAGAGACTCTCCATGCCATGAGGGAACACTTTAAATGGGAAGGTCAGGATTTCTCTGATTCCAGGAAAAGACTAAGGGAATTTTTGTTTTTACCTCAGCATAGGCCTTTAGCTATACCCCCTGTTCTTTCTGTGGTGGAAGATGTTTTGCAGAGGCTTCCCTTAACCCTGATTCTTTACCTCCCGCTCCTGTTAAACCGGACAGATACTATAGGGTGCCTGAAGCTCACAAGTATCTTTTAAAAGCCTAGGGCAGATCCAGAGACAGTTACTCAGGGGCCTAAAGGGTTAAGGCTTCTGTGGCTAAAAATCCAGTTCCTCAGGACAAAGAGGCAAGAGCTTTAGACAGATGGGGAAGAAAGTGTATACTTCCTCAACTTTAGCCATGAGGGCTTTAAATTGTCAATTCCACATGCTGAGATATCAAATCTATCTCCTTTCACAGTTAAAGTCTAAGGTAGATGCTCTGGCAGAAGGTATTGAATGTAAGGAGTTACAAGATCTGGTACATGTGTCTGAACAGGTGGGTAAGCATTCCTTACAATGTGGTTTTGATGCTGTACAGGCCTCTTCCAGGGTGGCTGCCACTGGTACTGTCCTTCGCAGGCACGCCTGGTTACGGGATCAGAATTTAGCTGAACATGTTAAGTCAAGGATCTTGGATGCCCTTTACAATCTGATGTGTTGTTTGGTTCGCCTGTTGAAGCAGTTTTAAAGAAAATGGAGGACAAAGCTAAATCTATGCACACTGTTAAAGATTTTTACAGGTTCAACCACCAAACTTTAGCAGAAACTGCCCAAGCAAGACGTGGACATACCCTTCTTATGATTCCCACTCTAGGGGTAGGTCGAGGCGTGGGGGGGCAGAGCTCAGGGTTCTTTAGATCCAGGACAGGGGCTCACCTGCACAGTCTTCAGGGGAGGGCAGGGGTCAGCCTTTAGGTAGACAGAAGCAATGAGATACCTTTTCAAGTGTCAGAAGTTTCACGCCTCGCAGCACCTTTAGGAGGAAGACTGACACTTTTCAAAGAGAACTGGAGTTTAATTACCCAAGACAGATGGGTATTGGATATCATTCACCACGGTTACAGATTTTATTTCCATACCTTACCACCGTTCAAGGGCATGCCAGATATTCCGCCCCAACACAAATTGGAAGCTCACAGACAAATATCCATATTGACACAGATAGGGGCCATACAACCGGTGCCTATGGCAGAAAGGGGCCTAGGATTTTACTCGCCTATTCCTAGTACCAAAAGGGGAACACGTGGAGACCAATTCTGGATTTGTCTATCCTCAACACCTTTCTGGACATCCCCAAGTTCAAGATGCTGACATTGCAACAGCTTTTACCCCTCCTGGGCAAGGATCACTGGATGGTAACTTTGGATCTCCAAGAGGCTTACCTTCATGTCCCTATCACTCTAGGCTGCAGGAAGTATCTGCTTTCGAGCTGGAGATTCACACTATCAATTCTCTGCATTGCCCTTTGGCTTATCCACTGCACCCAGAGTATTCACAAAGGTCCTGGCTCCAGTGATAGCTTTTTCAGACGGAAAGGAATACAGATTTACCCTTATTTGGACGATTGCCTGATTCTGGCTCAGGGCAAGGACGAACTTCTACAGCATTTAAAGTATGTGATAACAGTGCTAAGATGCCTAGGGTATTCTGTGAACGAAACAAAGTCCAGTCTAGTACCCTCTCAGGACATGTGCTTTCTGGGTGTGAGACTGAATACAGCAGCCCAGATGGCCTTCTTGACCCCGGACAAACAAAAGAATCTTTCCCTTTACTTCCAACAACTATCACATCAGTCCGGGCTGACTGCAAGGACAGTCCTTCAAGCCTTAGGGTTCATGGCATCTTGTATTCTGGTGCTTCCCAATGCCAAACTGCATATGAGGAAGCTACAATGGTATCTCAAGAATCTATGGACACAGCACTGCCACGATCTGGACACTGTCATTCCAATAATACCTTGCATCCAAAAGGAATTCTTGTGGTGGGCTCAGCAATGTCACCTAAACAAGGGACTTTCTGTGACCCGGCCGGAGGCAAGTCAGATTCTAACAACAGACGCCTCAGACAAAGCTTGGGGCCCATCTCAATGGAAAATGGATACAGGACAAGTGGCCTGCCAGACTACAACATCTACATATCAACCTAAAGGAGATGTTAGCAGTCCAGTTTGCATTAACAGCTTTCAAGGAATTACTTCTTCCAGGACAGGTGTTGATTCTAACAGACAACACAACCGTCATGTGGTACATCAACAAGCAAGGGGTACACATTCTTACCCTCTATGCAGACAAGCAATGATTCTATGGGAAACTGCTCTCAGTCTACAACTGGATCTTCAGGCAAGGTTTCTGCCGCGGGTGCAGAACTCCTTAGCAGATGTGTTAAGCAGGCAAATCATGGATCCCCACGAGTGGAAACTGGATCCTCAGGTATTTCAGCAAGTAACAGTGTCATGGGGAACACCAGACATAGATCTGTTCGCTTCTCCTCTAAACCACCAGCTGCCAAAGTTTTGCACAAAAGGATACACCAGGCAGCTTGGAAAGCGGATGCTCTTTCTTTCAGTTGGAAAAATCTTCATGTATACGCCTTTCCACCACTTCCTCTACTTCTAAAGGTTCTGCTAAAGGTAAGCCAGGACAAACCAAGAATGATCCTGATAGCTCCAGATTGGCCCGACAGCATTGGTACCCACTACTGAGAAATCTAATAAGGAAACCACCGTGGCCCCTGCCCTTGATTCCTCAGCTGTTATCTCAAAAGGACGGTCATTTACTCAATGTCAAGCTTCACTCTCTTCATCTCACAGCATGGCATATCCTGTTTTAGCTCATAGCAGGGCTCAACTTCCTCAACAAGTTTTGAATGTGATTATGGAAGCTAGGAGACCTAGTACAAGGAAAGTGTATGGACAAGTGGAAGAGATTTTTGCTTTGGAGTGCAGCAAAGGGTGTGGATGTTTCTGAGCCTGACTTAAGTGTGGCTCTTCTATATCTTACTGAGTTACTGGACAAGGGTTTGTCCTTCTCTTCCATTAAAATTCATGCTGCAGCAATTTCAGCTCACTATGACTGTGATCCACCTTTGTTTTCTCATCGTTGTTCAAGCAATTTCTCAGAGGGCAAAGAACATAAGACCTCCACGAAGAGCTCCTACTCCAGCTTGGGACCTCAATTATGTGTTGGAAAAGCTCACTCTGCCACCTTTTGAGCCTGCAGCTACGGCTGAGTTAAAATATTTGTCATGGAAGACTGCTTTTGTTGGCCATTACCTCTGCAAGAAGGGTTTCTGAGTTGCAGGCCCTTATGGCTGTTGAGCCTTTCTTGATCTTCCATAAGGATAGGGTATCTTTCGCACTAACCCTTCCTTTATGCCTAAGGTGGTCTCAAGTGTGTCCTTAAACCAGTCTATTCATTTACCTACCTTTTATGCAGACCCCAAAACAGGGGGAAAAGATCTTGCATACTTTGGGCGTGCACAGACAGTTACGCTACTACTTAGATAGGACTAAGGGTTTCAGGCAGTCACAGTTGTTTGTTTCTTTTGCTTTAGGTACTCAGGGCAAGCCTGTGTCAAAGCAAACTCTTTCTAAATGGATTGGGTTTTGCATTTCTTTTTGTTATTCTCAGCATGGCAAGCAGATCCCAACAGGGATCAGACCTCATTCCACTAGGGCTACTGCCACCTCTACAGCCTTTCTAAGGGGAGTGTCAACTAAGGACATTTTGGAGGCAGCTACTTGGAGTTCAGTGCATACTTTCTCTAAGCACTACCACCTTCCTCTACTCTAAATCTAGGGCTGGGTTTGCCACTGCTATTCTACAGGGCATTTTGACAGCTCCTGCTTCTATTTGATTTGCCATCCTCCCTTACCTCTGCTTTGGGAATCTACCCAAGTGTAAGGACTGCAGCAATGTGAGATGAAGAACATAGTACAGTTTTGTACCTACCATAAATGTAGATGTTCAAGATCCACATTGCTGCAGTCCAATTTACCTCCTCCGTCCCTCTGTGTTTAGGGGTGGTTGTGTGGTTAGGTTAGTACTTTATTAGATAATTGTTAGAAGTTGTACATAGTTTGGGTGTGGGGGTGTTTAGTGTTTGGTAATTTTTTGATTTTACCCTGTTTAGGGTCTTCTGACATCTGGGGCAAGAAAAGACTGAGGATATGACGTCGGTCATGCGCATTTATACCCTGACGTCCTGGCGTCAGTTTAATGCGCCATGACCGGCGTCAGCCATATACTTTGGTATTCGGGCCGACCGAGGACAGCGCTATACCCCAAGTGTAAGGACTGCAGCAATGTGGATCTTCGAACATCTACATTTATGGTAGGTACAAAACTGTACTTTTTCCACAATACCTGAGTGGGGTATTGTGTTGAAAGTGTTTGCAAGGCCAAGGTAGGCTGTATGGACTGCCTTTCCCCAACAATGGCCTAAGTGACCGTTTTGAAGATGTCAACCCAGTACAAAAGGCATGATCTGCCCTTGACCAAGCCAAAATGGGACGGGTACAATGTCTGCATGTCCCCTATATCTTTGTTTATGAGCTCAATTATGATCCTCTCCATAGATTTGCAGACTACACTTGTTAAGCTTATGGGGCAGTAATTACCAGGGTCTGTAGAGGCACCGCCTTTGTGCAGATGTGCACAACTGGACCCTAACCAGGCTGTTGTGCACACTATGGAAATGTAAAGCGGTGATAGGACTATAGCCCAGGATACTGACCACCACAGTGAAAGTACTGAAACACTACACTATACAGTGCTATAGTGTTAGGTCAGTATGAACGGATGTTGACAATTGTGTGCAAAGTATCCCATGCAAAACCTGCAGGCACAGTATACTCCTGTTTTGTTCACACAAAAAGCATTTGGACAGTAACTACACAACATGGCACAGAACATACAACCATAAACTGGAGGTATTTGTTGAAGGTCACACTCATCCACAAATGTGATGGGCTGCAGAGTTCAACATATGTAAAGCCCACACTGGGCATGCTCACACACTTAGATAAATGAGACATCTTTCACACAACATGCCATGGGAAGGCTGAACTGGGCATGCTCACACACTTGGTCCAAATGTTACTCCTAGCAACTGTGAAAACACACCAGAGGATGCTCATTCCCCTTTCTAGACACTGATCATGTAAGCACCCTATATATCGGAGAAAAGGAATCTCTCAGTAATCCGAATAGCGCGCTCTGCTAATGCGTCTGTCTCTAGTGTCATAACATAGTTAGGTAGGGGTTTGAATCCAGCAGGTGGCAAGTGTGTGTGAAGGGGGGTAAGTGTGTGTGTAAGTGTGTATGAAAGAAACATCCCTTTTGGCAACTGGGAAAACACACCACAGGATGATCATTCCACTTTCTAAACTCTGATGATGTCAGCACCCTATAAGTATATCAGGGGAAAGGAAATCTCCCATTAATGCGAATAGCGCACTGTGCTAATGCGTCCGTCTCTAGTGTCATAACATAGTTAGGTAGGGGTTTGAATCCAGCAGGTGGCAAGTGTGTGTGAAGGGGGTAAGTGTGTGTGTAAGTGTGTATGAAAGAAACATCCCTTTTGGCAACTGGGAAAACACACCACAGGATGATCATTCCACTTTCTAAACTCTGATGATGTCAGCACCCTATAAGTATATCAGGGGAAAGGAAATCTCCCAGTAATGCGAATAGCGCTGTGCTAATGCGTCCGTCTCTAGTGTCATAACATAGTTAGGTAGGGGTTTGAATCCAGCAGGTGGCAAGTGTGTGTGAAGGGGGGTAAGTGTGTGTGTAAGTGTGTATGAACGAAACATCCCTTTTGGCAACTGGGAAAACACACCGCAGGATGATCATTCCACTTTCTAAACTCTGATGTTGTCAGCACCCTATAAGTATATCAGGGGAAAGGAAATCTCCCAGTAATGCGAATAGCGTGTTGTGCTAATGCGTCCGTCTCTAGTGTCATAACATAGTTAGGTAGGGGTTTGAATCCAGCAAGTGGGAAGTGTGTGCGAAGGGGGGGGTAAGTGTGTATGATTGATATATCCCTTTTGGCAACTGGGAAAACACACTACAGGATGCACATACCCTTTTCTAAACTATATCACAATTATGTATGGCTTTTGATTACAGACATGCCACGTGTGTTTTGCACACACAGAATGCCCATGTGTGTGGGTTGTCCCTCACAATAATGCATGACATTGATTAAACCAGTTATGGCAATGCACACATGATGTATGTGTGTGCCAAATACACATATGTACCTGTGACCTTCAATAGTTACCATGTGTGATGCCTGCCACATGTGAATACATGGTATTTGCACAGGGTAACATTATGACCGTGGTCTTCTGTGCAGGTGCTGCATGTGGGATGTGTATATACAGTGTGAGATGTAGATGCTATCAGCCTAGTAGTGAGGGATGCACACCTGGTCTGGGGCATATAGTCTACATGTTGTTGATGTACAGGAGCTGCATGTTTTCACCTGTTGTGGGAGTGGTAAGACAGTATTCCATAGCAATGCAGTGACTGCATGCTAAGAACCATTCAGCTAGGGTGTTGTAGCTACACTAATTCATTAGCATTCAGTAATTTGTCAGAATCCCTGGTGAGGGTCTGATGCCAACCAAGGTCATGGGTCTACCAGCCTGTGTCACTTGCTCAGTGATCCCTTCCATGTTCCCTATCATGTATCCCAGTGAGGGACATCCCACATCAGCTGTGGTGGCATGGACAATGACTGAGTCATATGTGTCCATGCATCTGACTGACTTGTATGTTTGTGTTATGTGGTGAACCATAGTGCCCCATGAGCATATCACTGTGACCTGCACCTTTTCCAGCCTGGTGAGCATTGTCTCACTGTACTGGACAATAAAAGTACCTAACACAACTGCGGCAGTAGTGTTGTATAGCTGTACAGACTGTGCTTGTTTGACACACAGGATTTGTGTGCTATGTGTTATGCGTGCTGTGTGCAGGCCTAATGTATGCCTGTGTGCCAGCTGCAGAGATGTCTGCCAGTCATGCAGGATGCTATCCTTAGGCTTCACAACTGACCTGTTGTGTTTCCATGCTTGTATTGCTGTCCGTGTAGGTCCACATCAGATTGGTATTGCTGTCACTGTAGTATTTCATGCCACCAGACAGGTTATGCCAGTACTGGGTTCAGAGTGCTTAGTCCACAATTTGGCCATGTGTTTCCATCTCATACATGTGATGTACATCCATGGGTAGGGGATAGGGTTGACTGTGTACATGTGGCAGCTGTGATATTACTACATGACACACATATTCCACAACTGTACCATAGAGGTGACTGACAACTGACCTTTGCACATGCTACCATAGTATTGAGATTACATTGGTGATTAACAGCACATAGGGCCAATGGTGAAAAAGATACATAGGTCCATAGGTTCGTACAGGGATGTCTGCCCAGGGCATGTATCCACCTAGCCAGAATGTGTGTGCCTTTCAACATGCATTGTGAATCTGTCTTGCTATGCCCTTTTCCAAGGTTAGTATACTGTGCCTCTGTCGCACAGTGACACATAAGTGATACCCAGGGTAACCCTACAATGTCACATCCAGTCATTAATATCACTCTTGAAGATAGTCACTGAGTCAGTCTGCCTAACCTCTATTGGTATAATATTCAGGAATGAAGGGAGCCTCTGAGTTGTGAATGTGCCCCTCCAGCATGTCCTATGTATATCACTCCTGAGGTTCAAGTATTCCCAGCGTGTATCCTGGTGGGATCTGGATATTCTGAGATGCAGCATGGCCATTAAGTGAGGGTATGACCTGGCCTTCTATGTCAGGCACAGATTGCCTATGAAGAGGCAGTATGTCACTGAGTAGAGCTGCTGTTACTTTAACCAGTCAGTATGTGGCATCTGTTTGAGCCCTTTGATCCCCTTGTCGAGGTACATATGTGGTATCTCCAGTTGCTGCAGGTGTCTGGTAAGGTGCATGTCGACAGGTTCATCATAGTCAATTATGGGCATGATGAGGGATGAGTAAAGGGGCACAATGTCCTCCCCTGATCTACATGTGGATCCCATGATGATGTGGCCCATGTAACATGCTTACCTAACCACTTTGCCCATGTTGTTGTCAAATGGTAGAATGCTATCAACCTGTGTACCCCAAGGTCCATAATTCCTTCGTCTGCACTTAATGGATTAACACATATGTGGTACGTTGTGGTCACTTTGTGTTTGACAAAGGGGATGACTATACGCTTTCTGTCATTCACGTTGAGGCCATGGCTGTGGCACAAGTCGTGTGTTTGCAAGAGTCCCTTTTGGAGGATGCGTGTGTTAGCTGGTGAGTTGATTATGGTGTCCGGTTTGCAGTCACCTGCGACTTGCTGAGCCACAGTACTTCCATGTTGGCCTGTACCTATGATAAATATATAATGAACATGACAGCTCCCAGGGCTGTGCCTTGTGGGACACCACTTGTACCAGGTTGGAGGCTGACATGGCTCCAGCAATTCTACCATGTGTGTTCTGCCCTTGAGCCACTGTGCAATACCCATAGTGACATAGGGGTTAATATGTACACTGGTGAGCTTCCCTAGAATGCACAAGTGGGGTATTGTATCCAAGGCTTATGCAAGGTCCAGGTAGGCTGTGTAGACCTCCTTCCCTTGACAGTGGCCTTGGTGACTGTTTCAAAGAAATCAAACAGGTTTGAGAGGCAGGATTTGCCATTGACAAAGCCAAACTGTGTATGGTGACATGTCTGTAGGTCCACAATATCTAGATATGTGAGGTTCATGATGATCCTTGCCATAGCTTTGCAGACAAAGCTAGTCAGACATATGGGGCGAGTAGTATCCAGGATCCGTGAAGGCACCACCTGAATGTTGAGGGACCACTGTTGCTGTATGCCACTCTCTGGCCACATATCGTGTATTAAGGCTGGGATTGAACAGTGGTGTTATGTCTGGGTGTAGCTCTTCTTGTGGTTCATGTAGGACACAGCCTGGGACACTGTCTGGTCCCATTGATGCAGTGTTTATTGCTTTGGGAAGGGCATCTCTTACCTTAGCATCTGTGATGTCAGGGGGGGCAGCACTGTGCCGCAAGACATATTTGCCCTTTTGGTGTGGTGGGGGGAGAAGGCAGCATTGAACCTGTCCACTAGGATGATGGCAATGTCTGTGTGTTTTGTATTTTGTGTGACATCTTGGATTACCTCTGAGCATATCTGGGTAGTACCACCCAGGTTACTAACATAACTACAGGCAGCCTTGTGATTATCCTCAGTGGCTTGTGGAATCCTCTCTCAAAGATGGCCTTAGACAATCATATGGGTGCCTGTAGTTGTCTTCCAATACTCATCAGTGGTGCCTTCACATTTTGGGAGGTTGTCGTATCATGTAGTGGCGTCATCCTTCTATTGTATAGTGTGTTTATGGCTGGTGTCCGGCACCCAGGACATCTGCCTTTGGAGAATTGGGTCATGCTTTCATATGTGGCTTCATGATCCATGCATTCCTGAATGTGTCCATAGAATGCCTTTATACAGGTATCTGCAGTCTGGTCCATATTTTCAACAGGCCTTGGGCCTTTGAAGGTTTCCACATCATTTATGAGGGGTGTGAACTTGCATGACATGAGCTGTTGACAGACGTGCCGCCCTCCAGACAGAGCAAGGTGAGGGTCACAGTTAGCTACCTGTCGGGTGATAAAATGTGCCACATAACACAGGCACACAGGTCACTCCACAGCAAGTACAGCTATGAGGAAGACATTGTCCATGCTGGTGCAAACAACCTGAGACGTACCTCCCTGGA
Source organism: Protopterus annectens (assembly GCF_019279795.1). NCBI lineage: Eukaryota > Metazoa > Chordata > Ceratodontiformes > Protopteridae > Protopterus > Protopterus annectens. The sequence goes on along the minus strand of NC_056732.1, from coordinate 1,266,509,574 downwards.
CCACTTGGAAAGAGACACAGAGGAGCTCTTACAGCACCCTCTCAAACTCAGGACTCCCACACAGCCTTCATGCTGACACAGGAGAGTTTAGATTACTCTGCAAACACCATCATACTGGGTGATGTCAGCTACCCAAACATAGACTGTGAACATTACACAAGCCATAATACCCAAGCTCTAGGGTTCCCATAGATCAGACATTCTTTGGCTATGGAACAGGTAACCAACCTTCCCACAAGAGGGGCAGATATACTAGACCTGATCATCACAAACATGAGTACAAACTGCTCACCACTGGGAGTATATCCCTCATTGTTGCAATCAAACCATATACTAATCACACTGGAGTACTGGATCCCCCACATATGCAAACCTCAAACACATCGATATGTGTGTGTGTGAGAAATGTCCCTATTAGCAACTGTGACAGTACAGTACAGGATGCAGATCCCCCTTTTGAAACACTGATGATGTCAGGACTGTATAACTATATTACCTGTAGTAAAGTCCTCCAGTAATTCGCATAGCGCACTCTGCTAATGCGTCTTTCTCCAGTGTCATAACATAGTTAGGTAGGGGTTTGAATCCTGCAAAGGGAATGTATGTGTGTTAGTATGAGTGGGGTTTATGTGTGTGCACTATGCTGGGAGGGTTAACTGCCTTTTGCCAACTGGGAGAACACACTACAGGGTGCACATCCCTCCTCCTACACACAGATGATGTCAGCACCCTCTAAGTACAGCATTAGTAAGGATTTCTCCAACTACTGCAAATAGCACACTCTGCCAATGTGTCTGTTTCTACTGTCATAACACAGTTAGGTATGGGTTTGAATCTTGCAAATGGAAAGTATGTGTTTTACTCTTGGTGGGGTTAGTGTGTGTGCACAATGATGGGGTGGGATATGGCTTTTGCCACATGGGGCTATGCACTGCAGGGTGGTCATTACCCTTAACAAGCAGTGATGTTGATAGCACCCTATACAAACAAAACTACAAAAGAGAAGGTGGTGGTACCAATAACACATGTAAGGTAACACTTCTTCAAGTAATGTCCACAAAACGGAGTAGGATAATCAAACAATTCTTTTATTCTATACAGACAACATGACAACAGACAACTGCCAGTACTCAGTATAGTGTTACATGCTACTGTAACACGCACATGTACCCGAATATACCTAGATAGTGTTCTGAAGCCTGAATGTGGCAAGTGTGTGGATGTGGGATGTGTCTGTGTGTGCATTTCCGTATGGGAAACATGTTTGATGTGGCAATCAGGGTACTACAGTACCTGATGCACATTACATCTTTCAACTGATGAGGTTGCCTGCACCCTGTGAGTACAGGTAGAGAAGGGACGCCAGTAGTAAACAACATAGTGCACTTCTCAAATGTGTACCTGTCATGTATCAACAGCTACTCATGTAGGGTGATAAATAATGGGAATGGCAGGTGAGCGTGTGCATGTGTGTGGGTAGCAGGGTGTGTATAAATGCATGTGTGACAGAACAGATACATATAGCTGAATCTATATAACAGCACAAGATGCGCATTGCCATAGTCAATGTTAGCATGTGATGGTGTGCAGCTGGTACACTTTGGTAAGTAGTATGGGTGCAGATAACAATTGAGGACATTCATACAGTTACTGCAGCAGGACTGCTGGGATATACACACAATTATACTGGAACAGTGAACAGTTACCAACATGTTACTACTTATACACATCTATGTAGTCACCGTGTGCATCAGCAACGTGTTTACCTTTACCTGCACCAATGTTGTAGTATGCAGGAGGTGGCACAGTGTCATCATATGCACAGGGTGTGGGTTAGGTATGCCCAAGCCAGCCACTGGTAACACCAATTGACATGTGTGTGTATGTGTGTTTGTGAGGGGCAGCAGTACAGGGTGGACCGTGTTGGTGCAGTGTGTGTGTGTATGTGTTTGCCCTAGGTGTTAGGTTTCTGCATGTGTGTAAGCACGCACACAGTCCCACATAATGGCTGCCATGTACAGGGTTTTGTGGACAGCCACAGACTGCACCTGTCAGGTCATCCAGATCAGTGTCTGTGGGCACGGACACAGTACCTGTGCCTGGCAGGGTGCTACGGGCCATATCCGGTACTAACCCAGACTGGGTACTGTCATCGGAAGCAGGGGTGTGTTGACTGGACACAGTTCCCTGTTGGGACTGTCCATTGCCACGTGCACGTGGTCTCCTGGGGCGTCTTGATGACAGCACAGACCCAGCATTGCTGGGGCTGGTGCTGGCACTTGAGGTGCGCGAGTGGGCCTGTTGTCGTCCGCGGCCACTGCCAGCTGGTGCTGTTGCTGGCATACGGCCACTTCGACGTCGCAAACGCACACCATCGCCCTGGCCCATGGACATCTGGTTGTGGAGCAGCTGTTCTATGCCCCCACAACGTCTGTCAACGACATCTGTGAAGTTACGGATAGCATTCGCAACGTCACGCATGCCGTCTGTCATGGCTGTGCGACATGCTCTCAGCTCCCTCAGATCCTGTCTGGTGTACCTTTCCATACGTGCCTGTGCCTGCATGACAGTTCGAAACATAGTGGAGGTTGACATACCTCCTTGGGCACGTCGGCCAGAGGCAGTACGGCCACAGATGCCCCCACGAGAACCCATGGGCGACTGTCTGCGTGGTACCATTGGAGGCCCCTGCTCATGGCTGCCTTGTGGGGATGCATGTACCACAGGTACCACATTACCCTGATCTATGCCCACTGCAGACTGTCCATCACCTAGGGACAATGGTGACAAAGGATGTAACGGCAGGATGACTGTGCGCATTGACGGGGTTGAAAGCTGTGTACTGAGAATTGGCTGACCAATGGTGGACCCAGACACACCTTCCTGCACCATTACAGACATTTCATCATCATCAGTACCTGGGGCACAAGATTCAGGTTCCCTGCTGCAGGTCACCAGAGCAGCACCAGAACCTACGGGAGGAAAACATGGAACACAGATTACAGTCTCAATACATATTTGACAGAGATGCACTTCAATACTAATGCACACATTCAGAAATGGACACATGCACTCATGGACACTAACACACATGCACACTTGGGCACAGGCACACTTGCACACATGCACACCCCACAGTAAACACACACATCAGTACCGTGTTACACTACTCAATTTACTACAACTGTGTATTACAGGTATTGTGAACACAGTCACCAGCATGTCTACTACAGAGTTACACTACTCTTCCTAGTTTTATAAATTGTTTTACAGATAATGTTAAAAAGACTCACCAGCATGTATGGCCTGCCTCGTTGCTAGATGGGAGGGACCTGGAAGTGTGAAGAGAGTAATGTCAGTGGGCACATGTGTGCCATTTATTTTGCACATGATACAGTACAGTAGTACACTAGATGTTCTTCGTCTCACATTGCTGCAGTCATAACCTGTGGGTAGTCCGCTGTCCTCGATCGGCCCGAATACCAAAGAGCTGTGCTGGCGTCGGTCATTGTCGCCTAGAGCTGACGTCAGTACGTCGTAGTACATAAGCGCAAGACCGATGCCATATCCTCAGTCTTTCTTGCCGCGTGGTCCGAAGCAGAAGCAGCGTTTGCAAGTGCCGTTCGGCGTTCTGAAATTTTCATTTTTCGAGTTTCAGACCGAAGACCAAGTTGGGCTAAGTACCCCGTTGGGGAAATCTTTGTTTTTCTTGCCTCAGTTATCCGGATGTCAGAAAAAGTTAATAATTGCATTTCTTGTGGGAAACAGATACCTCATAAGGATTTTCATTCTTTGTGTATTCCCTGTTAGGGCCTGAGCACGACGTGGTCGATTGTCGCTTTTGTGCTAGATTTAACAAGCGCACCATTAAACGAAGATTAGACTGTGCCAGGCTTGTTTTTGGGAAAAGGTGTAATTATAACATGCCGTCGGATCCTCCGACGCCCGCTACCGCTAAAAAGCGTAAAGATAAAACTTTGAAGTCTAAACCGGATGAGTCGTCCGTTATGGACGCCGGTTCTACGGAGCCTCCGGTTGAACCTGTGGACCCGGCCGGGGATTCGGCTGAATTCCATGGGGAACCTTTACTTTTGCAGGAGTTAACCTCTCAGGAGTTAGGCCCGGCTGAGGGTGCTTCTCAGGTGTCTGTAGTTCCATCTTTACAGAAGGTTATTAGGCCTTCTTCTTCAGTGGCTAAAGGCCATGCTAAGGCCAAAACTGGTCATGTTGGCCTGGGTCATAGTTCTAGCTCCCCGGCCCCTGTTCCTAAGAAGCATATGTTAAAAATGGCTGAGGACTTGATTACTTTGATCAGGGGTTCTATGCCTCCCCCAGAGAAGAGGCCTAGGGTGGAGGCAGATTTAGAGGGGATGGATCATTCCTCAGACTACTCTGATTCCTCAGCTGAAGAAATTCAGGAATTTCCTTCTTATTTGGATTCGGATGCAGAGGACTCCTGTCCTTCTGCTTCTCCACCAGAGGATTTTTCTTTTTCTGAGACTTTACATTCCGTGAGGGAGCATTTCAAGTGGGAAGGCCAGGATTTTTCGGATTCTCGGAAACGGCTCATGGAATTTTTGTTTCTTCCTCAGCATAGGCCCTTGGCTATTCCTCCTGTCTTAGAAGTTGTTCAGGATGTTTTTTCTGAATCTTCCCTTAATCCTTATTCTTTACCTCCTGCCCCTGTTAAGCCAGACAGATATTATAGAGTTCCTGAAGCACATAAGTATTTGTACAAGAGTCCTAGAGCTGATCCGGAAACCATTACTCAAGGTCCGAAGGGTATTAGGGCTTCTGTGGCTAAGAATCCAGTTCCTTTGGATAAAGATTCTAGAGCTTTAGATAGATGGGGGAAAAAAGTATACACCTCCTCTACGTTAGCTATGAGAGCTTCGAATTGCCAATTTCATATGCTCTGCTTGCATATCAACTGCTTACATCACTGACCTAATCTATTTAAACAACAGGAAGTGATGTATAACTGTTTTTTGAAAAAGTTTGGCAGGAGCCAAACGAAAGCGCTTAATTCATACTGTCTTTTTTACGCTTTGTGGATTTGTTTTATTAAACCCTTGCTGAGTATTATTCAGGTGGATACTCGTTTTTTGTGGGTTTGTGCCATCATACTTTCGTCGAGCAAGTCCGTTTTTTTGGTTTACGTTTGGTTTGTTTATACTCTTTTTGTATATTGTTTGAACACTTTTTTTTGTTAACTAGACATAAGTTTTGTCATGACAAAAAATTCTTCTAGAAGTGCATGTTAATGGAGATATTTACAGAAATATGAGAACATATACTTAATTGTATATTTGGCAAAACAAATACTGGCTATCTCTCAAGATGTCCTACTTAACAGTGAAATATCAAACACCATTTTCTTCAACACCAAAGGTTTTACTTAATGTCATGCAAGTTTGTAACTCCCTCAGTTTTTGAAATATTAGGTACAAATGGAAATATTGCTTATTTTCACAATTGGTAGCAAATAACTAACAAGGTTTCTAGTACAATGTGATATAAACTAGCAATGACAATGAATTGTCGTTTCCCATACTGATGTTTCACACCATACACCTCAATAAAATGTAGGTCTGCCAGCTATGAAAATATCAACATAAATATGAAAATGTGAATAATAAATGGCAAACAAAGATTAGTTTCCCCACTGCAGGATATCTTAGACTAAATATCTTAGTGTCATTTTGTTAACTCCTTGCCCTTTCTAAATTAGCTGACCCCAAAAAAGTAATGCATGCTGTAAGGCACTATGGATGTGAACTGGAAGTATACATACTAGGTATTTTAGGCTTGAGTGAGTTAAGAAAAAATTGTTGAGGTCTGAGCAGAAAGGGAAGACTTTGACGCCATAGGTGTTGAATTTGATGCCCCTCAAAGACCCTAAATTCTAAATAAGAAGTCCACATCCTTATGGTTCAGGAAATCCTTTCACTCCACTTCACACAGGGGTGGCTATAGCAAAGGTGGTCTCTGTAATGGTTGTTAACCCAGAGGTCAAGGTGGTTCACAGAGCCAGGGATGATATGGTCCCTTTTCAGGTAGACGGTACCTAAGTCTCAGATGGTTTACTCATCTGCTCTCCTTTGGTAATTGGGGGCCATTTATCACTGTACTTGCCAATGTGGATGACCATCACATGCCTCCTGTTTGGGGGTGAAGGGAGCATTTCAAGGAGAAGGATGGTCTGAGTAGCGTGGAGTCTGATAGAAGCCAATCTTGACATAAATATCTTTGAGATGAAGGCAGTCCTCCCTAGATTTTCAAGGATCATCTACCTCTAGGAGTGATCTCTAGTCAGACAAACATGCCTGTGGTATGGTATTTGAACAAGCAAGGAGGGACCAGATTCTACTCCCTTTGGTGAGAGGCTATGAGGGTTTGTCAGTAGGCAGTCACTTCCCATCACTTTGGATTGTAATGCATATTCCAGGAAGGATGAACAGCCTATCAGATCCATCTTGACTCCTCACAAGTGGACTTCTTTCAATACTACAGTAGTTCATCAGATATTCAGCTACTATGGTCAGCATTGCTATGATCTAGTTCTATGCCCTGTAATGCCAACTGCAGCAGTTTCACCCTGATCCAGTTGAAAGGCCAATCCATAAGATATGCTCTGTTTGAGCAGTTGCCTACCAGACTTCTCTGTGCTTTTCCACCTGTTCCCCTGCTGTCCAAATTCTAAAAGAAAGCTGCAGCATGCAAAGCCACTGTGATCATCATTGTCTCATGCTGGCCACAGCAGATTTGGTTTCCCTTGCTAAGGCCTCTCCTAACAAGCGCCCATAGCTTCTAAATCTGCTTCTGGATCTTCTGTCACGCTCTTCATTACAGCCTTACCTAGATTTTCTCAACCTAAAATTGACTGCTTGGTTTCACCACTTCCTTTAATGACTAGGGGGCCCTTGATCTTGGTGCCATTCTCATACTTTGTGTCTAAAAAAGAATCCATTACCAGGTATACTGAAGTAAATGGAAACAGTTTTTTTACTTGGGCAACTGATCAAGGAAATGACCCTTTTTCTGCTTCTGTTCCTGAAATGCTGTTTCTTTCACAATTATTTCATGCAGGTTTTATGTACTCTACCATCAACATTCAACTAGCTTCCATATCCAACTTTCATAACAGGTTTGACTTACTTTCCATTGCCTTTCATAAGTTGTGCAAGGCCTTTTTTTAAAAGGGAAAAACCAAACGGCCACTGCAAGTCCAAATGAAATGTAATTGAACCACAAAAGGAAGACAGTCTTCGAGCAAAAAAGTTTATTCTCCTTTCACACACATTAGCACCTCTGCTGTTAAGCCTTCAAAAGTACAAACACAATGCAACTTCCCATACTCCATATATACTCTCTCACTCAATTAAACAATTAATTAAATCAAATACTTCCAGTTAAGTTCTGTGTTTAAACCCTTGTGAACCAAGGTATCAAATTTCAAAGTAAAAAGTGCTTCTTTATACAACAGTTTTTCATTTACTGCTACAGGGTGTAAAAAATAGACTCCACTTGTTCTAAAACACAACCGTGCAACAGTTTAAAATTACTTGCATAAAATTCTTTAAAATGCATAGCTAAAGGAGTAACAGTTAACTTTTTAATGTCCCTTATATGTTCTTGAAGACTCACTTTAAACATTTGCTTTCACTTACATAAAACTTGTTACATGGACATTTCAAAATATACACAGTTCCTTGTGTATTGCAAGTAAACATCCATTTTTGGATAAAAAATTACAGAAGTAATAGTAGGAAAGTTCTTTACAACATGAAAACAAAAAGAACATTTTCCACACCTAAAAGTGCCATATATTAAAATAATCTGTCTGTATTTGTACTTCAGGCATTTGAAATTTACTGTGCACTATTATGTCAGAAAATACTACAGACCTTTTTATAAGAAATCAAAAGTTTGTTTGCTAAACATTGTTCCAGAAAAACATCTTTGAACAACATAGGCCAATAGCAATGTAACATTTGCACAATCTGTTGACTTAGTGCATTGTAAATAGTCACAAAGTAAATAATCTTACCAGTGTGATTGGCACTATTATTTCCTGCACTCCCCCCTACCTCTTCTTTTGTCAAAATCTATCAACTCAATAAGTGGAAGTCCCTCATTATGTGTATTTACTGAGTTTTCTTCTATTCACTTTTATAACACTTAGCTCTAACCCTATTTAAAGCTCTAACCCTATTTAAAGCTTCTAACACTTCTGTCTTGTCATATCCCCTGTGTGTAAGCATTTTAACTGAATCTTGTATTTCTTCTTCAAAATATCTACATTACACAACTTACTTATTCTCAAAAACTGTGTATGGTAAAGATGAAATCAAGTGGGGGGAGGCATGACAGCTGGAACCATGTTGGAAATGTGAATCACCTCTTGAACTTTTTGTGAAATTTCCTGCCAATGAATCCTGTTTGTTCATCCCACAATTACAAATCTAAAAAAACTGACTCTCACCTAACTGTAAGCCACTAAACTTGAAACCAAACTGGTTATTATGCAATTGCTCAATGAAAATTTTTACCTGCTCATTACCTCCCTTAGAAACAAAAATAAAGTTATCCGTGTAGCTAAAATACCTGATGACATCTTTTTTTTTTAAAGAAAGAAAGACCAAACATGCTCTTAATTTCAAAAAAGCCATTATTAGGTTGGCATACATGGGGGCAAAGGATGCCCCTATAGCTATACCTTGTAGCTGATGAATTAAAAGGGACCTTTCTCCTATACCCTCCAGTAAAAGAACCCGTTCTTCCTTGAGACCTCACTTTTGTCTTAGAAGCCTTGATGAAATGTCCATTTGAACCAGATTCTTCTGCACAACTTCCTGCCTTGGAAGATTATATTCTTGGTGGTAGCTACTTCTGCAAGATGAGTTGGTCTAGTCTTCCAGTGCTCCATAACCGATCTTTTGTAAAGAGAGGGTATCCCTCTGAACTAACCCTTCCTTCATTCCAGAAGTTGATTCAAAAAATAATTTAAACCAGCCTATACATTTGTTTGTTCATTCTAACAGGGGCAAGTATGTCCTACATACCATAGACTTACACCAACATTTGAGATCTTGTCTACACAGAACAGAATCGTTCAGTCAAGTGAGTCTGCTTGGATCATTAGCACCTGATAAACTCTGAAGAAAAGTTCATGGGTCTATAGGATGTGGCACTATTTTATATAATTATACTCACATTAAGTTGTCCTTACCAGGATTTGAACAGCTGCCTAGGTAAGGCCACAGTATAGAGAACTGTGTATTAACCCACGTCACAGGCACAATGTTTCTTTGTTTAGATGGTTGTTTGACTGTATTTCTTTTGTCTGTGTGTCACACAGTAAGCCATTGCCATTTAAACCAAAGGCTCATTCTACCAGGTCTGTTACTACTTCTGCAGCCTTTTTTAAAAATTCTCATGTGGACAAACATTGTGCTGCAGGAAGCCTGGTCTGCATTGTTCACCTTTGCTAAACATTAGAAGCTGGATATAATATCTAGGTCTAGAGCTTCTTTCAGAGCCTCAGTACTCGAGGGTATCCTGTCATGGTGCCACCAAGATTGTCAGGTAGTTTGGGATTCTAACCTAGCAGTTGGCTTGGACAGACAAGATGAATGGAGTATGGAAGTTGTGTACTTACCATAATGCTAGACCCTTTCTTCCATCTCTGTCCTATAAAGCTTCCCCCTCTCCAGCCCCCTTCCAAATTGTCATTTCCTGAGAGCCTTAAAGAAAATCCTGAAGCCCTCCACAGATATCTCATTTTCTTCCCCCAAAATTTAGTCCACTGCCACAAGCAGCAAACTTAAGTTTGAGGAGAGTTGCTTCTCAGGAGGATTGAGAGTGAAGATTCTCAGCAAGGCTGTGTCAGGTTTTCAAGCTGCTTGTCCGATCCATCAGGTGTATCTGGTGGACCAGGATGAAAAGAAAAGTATATAACTTATCTTAAGCTAGGAAAGACTACTATTACTACTAGAAAAAGATGATGCATTACTTTCTCTCTGGTATAAACTGGAGTAATTTTTCTCATTTCAGCTGAAATTATGCTGATTCAGATGGATGTCCTATTAAGGGAAACTGTGATGGTGGGATTATAAAAACCTAGGTAGCACAGTGGTGCAGCACTTAGTTCACCACTTTGATTCGTGGCTGAGGTGCTTCCCTTGCAGTGTCTTCATATTCTGTCTGTCTGCATGAATTATGGCCCAGTGCTCTGGTTTACTTTCCAAAAGGCATGATGTAAATACCTTTTCAATCCAGTGTACTATAGGGGAATGTGTGTGTGCTGGAAGATACTGTAGGGTTGGATCTCTGAAAGAATCCATACAGCCAATAGACAAACTTGTGCATCGGTGGTTGTTACAAAGAAGATTTAGTTGCAAATTCTCATGTCTTCCTAGTAGAAAGGGGCTAAAAGAGCAGGAGTATTGCAAGATCATTTTATGTTCGCATTTTATTTTGGTAGCACTTAAACTATTTTTCGTAAGATAATTATTTTGTATTTCATTTTCAGAGAAACAATGTTCACATTAATGACAACATTCTTCATTGTGCATATGAGTATGGTGTGCAAAAGGTCGTCTCATGTCTTTCTACTTGCATATTCCCTGACAAGACTAGTTATCCCATTGATGAAACTATGGTGAGTATCACATTAGAATATTGATGCATACCTGCTTTTCTTATTGATTGATGTGCTGAGATGGTTTAAAGATGCCTCCAGACTTTGGTGAAATGTTCTGTAGAAGTCTCCAGAGTTGCCAGTTTCAAATGTCATTGTCATTTTTATCCAGTTTCCTTGTTTTAGGAATTGAAAATTGGTGAGAACCACAGCATAGTATGTGCACTTTGCAGAAAGGACTGATGTGCGTAATCTTGCATAGTTATACAAAGCAGATGGCTCATGTTTTGAGCTGCAGACGTGTTTGCTATTGATCATTAAAGTACTTTTTATAGTAAAATATTGTTTGGTTTGTTTTGAGCACCTAAATGGATGACGAATCTATTTTGGTTTTTCTGAAGAAGAAAGTCAATTTGGTTCCATAGTTGTAGACATGGAAATCAGAAGACTCTGGTTTAAACTCCATCTAAACTAACTCCTGACCTTAAACAAGTTGCATTCACTTTCACAGTTAGTTGTTGCAGTTGTAAGAACAAAACCTTCTTGACTATCACTAGGCCAGTGTTGGAAATGAACATGTTATTAAAGGACTTTTTGTAACCAAAGTTTGTAAATTGTGGTTTTTCTTTTGTTGATGAACTTTACCTGTTTACTTTCTTTAATCTATCAGGCTAGTCAGTTTGAGACAGTAGTAATTCAAATATTACTGAAATAGATCTTCCATGTTTTATTATATTTTTGTATGCACCTGCTGTCGTGGTAGTGAGCAAAACAAGTTATGTATATGTAAACTGATTTATGCAGTTTGCTTATAGATTCTGTGTCATCTGCGATGCACTGATTTTAGATTTGAATTGTGTGTAAATTCTGTTGAAGGTTATCTCTGATATTCGTTTCTTCAGGAAGCACTGCCTATCAACAAGGAATCCCATCATGATTTTGGTCTCATCCTTAACCAGACTTTTAGCACTTGATTTTCAGGAGTAGTATAGCAACTGTCTCATGTTTACTGATAACCTGCTTCTTCTAACACACTATGATAGCTGCCATTATTTATATAAATTGGAGGCTAGTCTCTATCCCACCTTTGGTCCTTAAACAGTACCATAGCACCATTTCTGTATATGTTGATGTAGTAAAGAAATCTTGCCTAAGCTTTCTAGTCCTTCAAGACTAATCGCACATGATGAGTTTTATTTGTCTGTTCTTTTGGGGCCTCAGCACAATGTCTCTGACTGTCCTAACTGTGCAGAATTCTATGTGAAAACCCTCAAATGTAGGGTCAAGGTCCTTGCAACCCATATTGAAACCTCTTCTTCAGTGGCATCATAATCCACTGCTGCCCAAGATCTCTGCAGACTCTGGCATCTGCTAGCATCATTAAAAAAAAAAAAAACACAAAAAGGCAATGGACCCTAACATTACTGAAAACGCTCCAACTATATTTCTTAAGTCGACTGATGTCCTAAGTGAGGTGTCTTTGCCTCCCCCTGGTCCTGCGACTCCTAGGCCCAAACCCTCTGGAGTGACCCATCTGTAAGCTGCCATGGTTTTTGGCCTCCTTGTGAATACCACCATGGTTCACACATTGATCTGTCTGAGGTCATTCTGCAAGCCTCTGCTTTCGACATTCATGCCGTTGCTTTCAAAACTATAACCAAAATTGTGATTGGACGTCCACTTCCTCATGTCACTCCATTAAAGCAGACAAGCAAACCATACAGAAGCAAATCATTCCTTTGCTTCACCTCCACCTCTGAACACTTTGCAGACTGAAGCCAAAGACCTACTTCAAATAGGACACAGTTTAAGGCCTTCATGAACTCTAGAGAGGCCTGCCATTCTTCCACCTCCAAGACTTCCCTTTCTAAAAGGAGCAGGGAGGCCTTGAATGTAGTTTTTTCAGGAAAAGGAAGATTCCTGTATTTCAAAAGATATGGAGGAATTGTCCAGCTCTGGCATCTTACTACCTCAAATGTACTCAGATGACACACACACACACACACACACACACACACACACACACACACACACACACACACACACACACACACACACACACACACACACACACACACACACCTCTTCTGCTTCCCACCCTGAGAATCTTTCCTTTGGGGATACCCTACATAGATTGAAGGAAGCTTTCAGATGGGAACATATGTAGTTCTTCTGGGCCCATACTCATGACAGGAAAATGCTAAGTTTACCTTCACACAGACTACTGGCTAATCCTCCAGTACATGTTGTATTAGATGTTGTCTTTGAAGACATAGCTCTGCACCCTGACTCTACCCCCTGCTCCTAGGAATCAGACAGGTTTATAGAGTGCTTCAGTCTCACAAGCACCTCTACAAAAACCTAAAGGCTGATTTTTCTGTTGTCCACTGAATCCAAGAAAGTTGTACCTAAAAGTCCAACAACACATCCACTGCCTAATAACAAGGGATGTAGATTACTAGACAGATTTGGGAAGAAAGCTTATGCCACTGTCACCGTGTCAGTGACAGCTTTGAAATGTCAATACCATATGCTAAAGTACTTTGAAGCTATCCAAGATGAAACACAAGCTAAGGTAGACTCAATGGCAGAAGAAGATACAGGAGATGGTCAGAGAAGCTTTACAAGTCTCCAGACATGATGTAAAATGTGGCTTTATCACCTTGGATACTTCTTACTGAGCAGCTGACATTGCTTGCGTCATCCGCAGACATGCATGGATCAGGACCCAGCCCCTTTCAGATCAGATAAAGGCTGAACTACTAGATGGCCTGTTGAACAAGGAAATCCTTTTTTGGCCTTTCAGTAGAACAAGTTTTGGAGAAACTGGGTAAAAGTGGAAAGCAAATTAAAACTGTGAAAAAATGATACAGAAGTTGCTGTGGGGCATTGGGAATTACCTTTTCAAACCTTGGCCTTTTCCATCTAGACTAGAAAAGGGGATGCCACCCTAACGTAAAAGACAAGACAATCTAGGACATGGCAAACGATCACAAAGGGCAGGGGACTCCAAAGAACTCGCCCAGCACAGAGACCAACAATGACTGTGTTCTACCCCACCCTCCCTTAACCTTCCTGTCCCTTCCAAACCTCTGGCAGGAAGACTCTCCCTCTTAAACCAGTGGAAATCCATCCCCAGGGACTAGTGAGTCCTCAGCATCCTAAAGGGGAGGGTTGCTACATTCATTTCAGAGAAATACCACACTTCTTGGGCTTTCCAAGGTCATCAAAAGGGCAAGAAAAGCCTCTTACCACCTATTCTTTGGGAGTTACTTCACCAAGAATCTGTTCATCTTATTCTTTCAGGGCAAGAGAGAAAAAGCTTCTATTCAAGGATTTTTCTAGGCCCAAGAAAAGCAGGCATTTAGAGGCCCTTCTTAGACCTCTCAAAGCTAAACCAGTTCCTCAACATCCCAAAATTCAAAATGCTTACATTGTAGAAATTGCTGCGTATGATCTTCCAAGATGCATTCATGGTCTCAGTAGACCTAAGGGATGCTTACTTCAATGTCCCTATAGCAGGTGGTCACAAAAGCTACCTACGATTTGCAGCAACAGACTCCCACTTGCAGTTCTGTGCTTTACCATCTGGGCTGTCTACTGCTGCCATTTTTTCACAAAATCCCTAGCTCCTCAGAGTGTATTGCAGAATTCTAGGGGTTCATGTTTGCCCGTACTCTGTAACTGTCCCATTTGGGAAGATCCACTTCAGCGATACTAGATGCCTTGCAGATCACCATAGACTATTTTCAGAAAATAGATCTAGTCTTAAATCTTTAAAAATCCAAAACTCTCCATCAAACAAGGATCCTCTTTCTGGCAGCCCTCATGGACTTGGTTCAGCAGAAAAAATTCCTTCCTTCTCCAAGGCAAGATTGTTTTCTTGACAGACTACCTGATGAGTTTGATTCCACGTCAGCTCATCATGGCAAGATAATTCCTATGTGCAGTCTCATGATACCATTTGCAAAGTTGCAGATGAGTAAATTGTAATGTTTTCTAAAAATGTCTGGGAACACACTTCCATCTCCTGAAAACCTTACTACTCCTCCTTCCATGCCTGAAAAAGGAACTCCTATGTTGGAAGAACACCATACAAAGGAACCTGGGGCATATTTCACTTTGCCATTAGCAAGACTAGTCCATTAGTTCAGACATAGCTTGGGGATACCGCTAGATTCTTCTAAAGGTACAGTGCATTTGAACCCCACAGCAGAGGAAATTGTACATCGATCAAAAGGATTTACTCTCCTTCTATTTAGCCATAAAAACCTTTCAACAAAACTTAAGCCTTGGAACACTGTAAATCTGGTCTTACCTTCTGTGCAGCCTTGACAGAAAATTGGATGCTGGCTGAAGAGATAGGGTTGACCCTCATAGCCTCTTGCATTCCAGGCGAGCAGCACACTAGAAGATTCCCTAAGCAGGGACCTTCATGAACCCAATGAATGGATGTTGAAAAAAAGAGGTCTTTTTGGATCTGACTGTACAGTGGGGAATTCCTTCAGTAGACCTGTTTGCCTTTCTCTACAACAAACTACACAAGGTGTGCTATAGAAGAAAACAGGCAGAAAAAGAGATGCATTCTTCTTCATATGGACAAACTGGTTTTTGTATGCATTCCTGCCCTTACCCCTGATCCACAGGGTTCTAACCATAATAAGGGAAGACAGACCCAGCATGATCCTAGTGGCTTCCCTCTGGCTGAGACAGCACTGGTTTCCTTCCTCTTGACTCGTAAGTGAAGAGAGATTCCACACCCTACTGCAGGAGATAGATCTCCTCAGCCAGTTCAAGGGGTCTGTCATCAACCCGTACCTAGCCACCCTCAAGTTAACTACATAGAAGATTGGTTCTTGACATCTAGGGTTACTACCTGTCTTAAGGATGGTGCTGTCCATTCTTAAGAAAGCCCTATATCAGGAAGTCATACCTTGCAAAAGGAAAAAGATTTTCTGGCTGGTGTCATAGCAATGGCAGTAACTCTGAGCAAGCAGATATCAGCTAAGTGTTGCAGTACATGTCGGGGTCTCTTTAAATTAGGTCTTTCCTGTTCAGCATTGAGGTACATGCATCTGCAATATCATCTTGCCTGCACGGTGCTCCAGCTGTCTTCTCGCACCCCCATATGAAACTTTTATTTTTCACTTGGGACCACACAGAAGAAACCCTATTCTGATATGGGCTCTAAATTATGTGTTACAGAAACTGAACTTGTCCCCTTTGAACTTGCTGCCGCTGTCTCTCTAAAGATGCTCACTTAAAGACCACCTTCATTACAGCTGTTAAATCAGCTAGGAGAGTTTGTGAGCTACAAGCTTTCATGTGTAAAGAACCTTTCATTAGGATAGGGTCTTACTCAGAACAAACCCATCCTTTGTGCCTAAGGTAGTATCAGAACTTACCTTAAACCAGCTATCCACTTCTGCTTGAGCCTACAGAACAGAGCAGAGCAATTTCTCCAGTCCCTAGGTGTGCACAGACAGATCAGGTACTGTCTAGACAGGGCAAAACATCCTAATAGAGCAGAGCAATTCCTAGTGACTTTCACAGAGGATAAACAGGGCAAGCCAGTCTCCAAACAAACCATCACTAATTGGATAGCTGACTGCATTAAGTTCTGTTACTTACACTATAGAAAAGATTTACCTGGACATATTAAAGCCCACCCCATCAGACATGGAATAGTATTATTGCTCCCCTCAAGGAGTTCCACCCAGGCCATCCTCGAGGCATCCACATGGAACTCAGTACACACCTTTACAAAACACTATAACCGAAGCAAAGCGTCCAAGGCTAGAGCAGGTTTTGCTTCTGCCATCCTACAAAATCTCATTTCTGAAGGCTATACTGATGACCCACCACTCAACGTTTAGCTTTTGGATTCTCCATAGAATCAGTACTGGAACATAAACTACAAATAACACAGTACAGTTATGTCCTACTTACATAATTGTAGATGTTGGAGTAGATCAGTGCTGCAGTACATACTCCACCGTCCATCACCTCTATCTGCTGACCATCTGTCTTCTCCTCTACTGGATGCAGGAGGTAGAGGAGTTTTTTCTGAAGATAGTCCTCTTATCTCCATCATTCTTTGTCTGCCTTTTATATTTATTTATATATAAATGTAAATTCCAGGTTTTTGTGATATAAAAAGACCACAGTAAATCATTTCAGAACTTTTCCCACCTTTAGTGTGACCTATTATCTGTACAATTCAATTGAAAAACAAATCTGTTAGGGGAAAAAATATAAAAAATAAGAAACATACAATAAACCGGTTGAATAAGTGTGCACACCCTTAAAATAATACTTTGTTGAATCACCTTTCTATTTAATTACAGCATCCAGTCTTCTTGGGTGCACACCTGCCATTAATTAGAGACTCTGATTAACCCCAAATAAAATTCAGCTGTCCTAGTAGGATTTTCCTGACATTTTACTCAGTTGCCTGCTACACCAAAAGCCATGGTTCGCAGAGCACTTACAAAGCATAAAAGGAATCTCATTTTTGAAAGGTATCAGTCAGGAGAAGGGTACAAAAAATTTCCACAGCATTGGATATACCATGGAACACAGTGAAGACCATCATCAAAAAGTGGGGAAAATATGGGACAATAGTGACGTTGCAAAGAACTGGACAGCCCCCCAAAATTGATGAAAAGGCAAGATGAAAACTGGTCAGAAAGGCTGCCAAGAGACCTACAGTAACACTGAAGGAGCTGCAGGAATTTCTGGCTAGTACTGGTTGTGCACTTCATGTTTTGGAATGGCCCAGCCAGAGCCCAGACCTAAATCCAATAGAAAATATGTGGGGTGACCTGAAGAGGGCTGTGCATAAGAGATGCCCTCACAATCTGACAGATTTGGAGTGCTTTTGCAAGGAAGAGTGGGCAAAGTTTGCCAAGTCAAGATGTGCTGTGCTGATAGACTCCTACCCAAGAAGACTGAATGCTGTAATTAAATCCAAAGGTGCTTCAACAAAGTATAAGTTTAAGGGTGTGCACACTTATGCAACCAGCATATTGTACATTTTTTATATTTTTTTCCCCTAACAGATTTGTTTGTTTTTTCAATTGAATTGTACAGGTTATAGGTCACATTAAAGGTGGGAAAAAATTTGAAATGATTTATTGTGGTCTCATTTTTATATCACAAAAATGTGGTATTTTAACAGGGGTGTGTAAAGGTATTATATCCACTGTGTATTCAGAATGTTCACTCTTCATCTGTGCTACATAGGAAGTTAGTAGGCTAACAGCCCTAGAACCTTTTTAAGCTTAGCCATTTATGCCCCAATGTTCCCAGTTATCAATGCCAACTGGCTAGAATGGCTTCGGTATACGCCTGAGTCTTAGGACATCTACAAACTGCCCCCTGTCCATAAGGGCCAGAGGTGACAAGCCATGGGTGAATTTGTAACTTCCCATCCATTGGTCCAAATTGCATTTGAATAGACTTAGGTTAGATTATGCTTAGAATGCGTCAAGGTTCATGAGCAAAAGACTTCGTAATGTGAACAGCTGTAGGGTATACTTTTTGTGTACTTTATTGGCTTTTTTCTTGAAAGTGTGTAGTTTTCTGCAGTTCACTAGCTTTATCAGATTAGTGGATGCATCTGCTTTGTAGAAGTAAAGCTCCCCTTAGCTCCACACTTCACTTCACTTGAAGAATAATAGGCATATGTGCTACTAGGATACACAAGTCTTAGCTTGGAGAGAGTTGTATGCATAGCAAGAAACTGAGAGCCATTATATAGCAGTCCGTTTTGTTGACTCAATGGAATATGCTGTTCGTTGAATTTTTGATATAAAATTTGTTTTGTTGAGGTAAAGCTCCCCATTATAGCTTACTCTTGTTGACACACTTCTGCAACCATTGAGTTACTGTACATATAATAAGGGGCTGGAGGCTAGAGCTCCATGTTGACTTTTATGTATTTTTAATTTTTTTATTTGAACTCTTAATACATGGGTGTTGGCAGCATACCTCTCTACTGTCCAGATTTTTGCCTCATATTTGTGGTCTGTTCCATTTTCTGGTAAATCATAGAGGATTGAAATCATTAAAGGACATATATTTGAGTTTCAGACTCCGTATCATTCAGAAAATGCAAACTAGCACAATCATGCTATTCTAGCAATTTTTCTAAGTTTAAAAAGCAATATTTAAAGTCTATTCCTATTTTTGGGCCTTTTCCCCCCACTATTGTAGACTTTGTCCAGATTTATTGCACTAAGAGGTTCAGAGGTATGATTGGTAGTGCTGTCTTAATTCTTTTAGTATCTATTAAGAATGTTTTTTTCTGGTCTTCTTTGCCTTTTTATGGCTGGAGAGGTGATCTGTGTTGTGCATCTTTTTTCGCTTCTTACATTAAGAAGGTGTTTAGTTTTGAAGTGTTTGCGATAGTTTTAACTTTACAATTGGTATGTAAAGTAATGACTTTCAGGTTATTTGGAAGCATAGTCATTGTTATGGTACTTTTTGAATTGTTGGTTGATGTTTTGAGCTATTTTATTGTGATTTGTGGTGGGGTTGATCAGTCTTGTTGCTGAATTGTGTTTTAGTTATCTTTTCATTGGGTGTGTGGTTTTGTAATTTTTCATTTTCCTTCTTTCTTAGTTTAATTTTTTTATATATATTGACTTTCATTTGGCGATTTTTATGCATAGCTATGTATCCAACTCATTAAATACAGATTTTTTTCAGCCAAGTAGTAGAGGATCAAGCCCTGTTTTCCATTATCGTCCGACTTTGTAAGCCAGTTCAGGGCTCTGATATATGTGCTGATGCTGACGCATGCCTCTCTATAAAAGCACAGTTGGCAGTCACCCGCTTCTCTTTTTTTTTTTTTCTTTCTCTCTCTCAGTGGAACTGCTGCTCTCTTAGGTGTGTTTTCTTTACATAAATAGTTCCTTAGTCGGTCCTTGCTTTAAAATTTTCTAGCTCGTGAGTATATTTTACTTAAAATAATTTTTCAGTACTTAGTAATGGCTGTTGTATCTACTTGATAGAATTGAATAAAGTAGTGATTTCCCAACAGGTTTCTTATGGTAGGCAAATTTGCACCAGATTTGCATAGCAAATCTTTTGTTTGTGTTCTGCTCATAATCGCCGACTGTTGCAAACACTGTAAAATGCTTAATTAATGCTGTTAGAATAAGGCAGTAGAGGGTTTTAAAAAAATTCATACTTGAAAGGAAAGGGAAAAACAATCCATAAAGGAAGGTTAAGGAAAAGTGTTTTGTAAGGCAGTAGTGACTGGTATGGAGGAACAGGCTGCAGAGCAGATGACAAGTGAGACGGTCATTAAAAATGAAAACAAGGGTCAGACCCTCTCATGTTATAGTGGTGGTGAAGATTTCTCATTACAAATATTATGCAGTTACAGACGGGCATTTGCCTAGTGACCTACCATGTCCTGTTGTGATTTTTGAGTTCAGATAATGCTACTTAACAAAATCTGAAGACCTGTAATACTGAAGGTATAGGGAATGATGTGTACCAAGTAGTAAATACATGGGGAGTATAATGGGGGTGGTGGGGGTGTATAGGTCTCATAGGGTTTAAAGGTTTTAGATTCATAGGCATTTACTTAGCTTACAGCCATGGAGACTGTAAAAGGAAAGAGTTGGATAAAAAAATGGTAGACATACAAAAAGAAATTGATTAACTAAAACTTGCATCAAATGACAAATCTGCATTAGTTGACGTATTTAAACTGAACAAGGGAAATAAGGATAAGCATAAAATATCAATAAATCTGGAAGAAATCAGATTACAATCCTACTCAGTTATATTTAAATGAAAAAAGTCATATAAAATAAATAGTCTGATTTTTCTAGAGTATATTATCAAAGTTACAGATCTTAAAAATATTTTGTGTTTTAAAAACCATTACAAGAATATTAACTCATCTACAAGTGATAAAAGTATAGACAACTTTCTTGCTAATAATTTTCAAAAGAAGCTATCCAAACACAATATTAATAGCATAGACAAACCCTTTTCCTTTAAAGAATAAAAAATCTTAAGACAGAAAAAGGCACCAGGGCTGGATGATTTAATTCTGGAATTTTACAAACTCTTACCTGATAACATCTTGAAACTCTTACTCAATGCATTCCAGGAAGTTAAAAGTACAGCAAACATCCCTCCCTCATGGAAATATTCCATCATCTCTCCCATCTTAAAACCAAATAAAGAGCCCAACCTTTGCTCATCATACAAGCCAATCCCTTTGCTTAACACTGACTAGATATTCATGTCTGTCTTAGCAGACAAACTAAATAATATTCTTTCAATATTAATTCATGAAGACCAAACTGGGTTTATCAAAAACAGAAAGGTACAAGACAATGTAATTAGATTAACTGCCCTTAATAAACTTGGCAAACAAGAAAAAAGACAAGCTTTCTATTTTAAGCCTTTATGTAGATAAAGCTTTTGATTCCCTAGGTTGGCCATATCTGTTTAAAGCTCTGCAAAAATACAATCTCTCCCCAGTCTTTACAGGATTAATAAAAAAAAACTATATGAAAAGTCCATAGCCTATGTAAAGATTGGATTTTTATCTATCCAGCCCATTCAAAATATTAAGCGATACTAAACAGGGGTACCCCCCCCCTCCCCATTACTCTTTGCCGTGGCTATTGAGCCTCTTGCAAATTATGTTAGAAATAATGACAACGTTAAAGGCTATAAAGTGTCAGACAAATTATCCCCCAAGATGCAACTGTTTGCTGATGACCTGCTGATAACTTCTAATAATATTGAAAATTCAATAGATCACCTATTGCATAATCTAGACCTCTTTGCAAACATCTGTGGTCTAAAATTCAATCACAACAAAACTCAGGCACTTTGGATCAAAAAGAGACAAACTGGGGGTGCACACATTAAATATTTGGGTATCATTACTGAATCTAATTAAAATCATTTGCATCTAACTACCGACAACTTATAAACTCAATTACTAGTCTAATAGTTGGAGAAAAGACTCTTCTTCACATTTGAAGACAGACTAACTTTAACTTTAATCAAAGTGATACTGTTGCCTAAAATCTTACTCATTGGCCAAGCTCTAATAGTTTTCCCACCTGTCAAAATTAAACAGAAAATTAATAACTTATTACTCAACTTCCTTTGGTGTCCTAAAACACCAAGAATTTCTCTTCTCTGGCACACCACAAGCTAGGATGAAGGATATAGGGTTTCCAAGTATTGATTTTTATTTAAACTCTGCATTTATTAACATAGTGTTGCTTTGGAATAATACTTAATATATCACGTGAGAGTGTTCAATCTCGCCGTTTGTTCTTACACATGGGTTCGGAGCCGATCCTCGGCTCCGAGTCGGCCGCTTAGCAAAGCTCTGCATCGAGAAGAAGCTCGAGACCAACCTATCTCCCACAATTCCCTCTGCCCTTACCTCAGATCTAGTTTGCCGCTGCAACGTTCGCATCATTTTTGATGAGCTCAGACCAACTGGCAGATAAGATACCTTTTTTTCTAAGATTCTTAGAAAATTCTTACTAGTTTGATATTGTGACCTTATTAGTGTGTGTGTGTGCGTGAGTCAAGGGTTTCTTAACTTTTCATATATAGTATATATAGTTTAGTTAGGTTTCCCTCGGGGCCTACCCCACCAACTAATTCTACTGGATTTGGCATATTAGCTTTGATTGCTCTTAGCCTTCTTAGCATTTGAGTTAAACACTATCTTGTTGGTACCATCCTTAGTGTTTGTGACTGACTATCTTCAAGTTGTTTGGACTGTATATATATATATATATATATATATATATATATATATATATATATATATATATATATATATATATAAATTATACTGGCTTTGACAATTTTACCTGTTTTGACTGTTTTTTCCTCAAAATGTCTGAAAAAGCAAAGTCAGGGTTCAAAAGGTGCCAATGTGGACAGAAAATGTCTGTCACGGATAACCATAGCTCCTGTGTCTACTGTCTTGGCCCTCTCCATCTGCAAGAAGACTGTTCCATTTGTCATTCTTTCAGTGGAAGGATCATGACAGATAGGCGCAGGAAGCTCATGGACAGAGGCCTTTTGAAGCCTGCCTTTCAAGAGGCTCTTGATAAATCAGACCAGGCATCTAAATCCTCGAAGGAGTCGAAGACGTTGGAGCCCATGTCATCGGCTCCAAGCTCTTCCTTTAAGGTTCGTTCACCGGTTCCACAGACTTCGGGGCCGAGTGTCGAACTTCTGTCTGTCACCGAGCCTCGAGTCTTGGAACCGGTGACGGAGCTTCCACCTCCTGTGCTTTTGAGGTCGGCTCCGTCTTAGATTCCTTCGACTCGTTCTTCCAGACCTCTTTCTAACTCCGACATAGACCGTGTGGTGCAGAAGTTAATGGAGAATACGGCCTTGTCCAAACTCATCTCAGTCTCCTCCCAGTTGGTGTCGAGACTCAAAGGCCTTCCTTTATCTCCATCTGTTCCTCCTCCGAGGCCTGTTCAGCCTTCGGAGCCGGGAGAGGCTGATCTGATGATCGTGGAGCCCTCGGTGCCGGAGCCGTCTTTCTCTCGGTCGGTACCGTTCACCTCTACTCCGACGGATCCATTACCGGAATCGCGGAGCCGACGATCTATCCTTGGTTCTGGGACAGAGAGTCGAACCGATGTTTCGGTTCCGACTCTCCCTCTCGGTGCCTCGGCACGGATCGCTTCGGCTCCATCCTCGGGGTCGATGCCTTCGGCCCCCGTCTCGGGGATTCCTCTGCCTTCTTCGGAACCGGGGGATTCTTCGACTCTGCGCCCGGGGGCCTTCGACCTTATGAGGAAGGTGTTGTCTACTCAGACAACCACGTCAGCAGAGACAGCTTCTCCTTCCCATAAAGGCCCGTTATCCTCTTCTGCACCCACGGCTACTCAAAAGCGTCGAGCACCAGTGTCTCAGCCGCTCCCAGAGGGAGCCCCCTCTTCCTCGGAAGCTTCCTCGGATGCCCCCCCCCCCGAGGAAGTCCCGAGGAAAAGATTGTGCAAGAGGAGGCACTTGGATTCTCCACAAGAGTCATTAACATCGGCCACTGACTTGGATGAATCAGAAGGGTCCCCAAAATCACCCTCAGAGGATGTCTCTTTTTCTGACATCCTGGAGATCCTAAAACAGAGAGGTGATTGGCAAGCCCTACCCCCTTCTGAGGATGAGTCAGTCTTGCTGAAGGCATTCGGTGCTCGCCCTTCTTCCTCCTGGGTCACTCCGCCCTTCGATGAGTTGATGGATTTGATTGCTCGGAGGGCGTGGGAGACACCTGACACAGTGGAGCCAGTCCCTAGAAAGCCTAATAAATATATTACGGCCCCTCAGGACAAGGCGTACCTCACAAAGGGAGTTCCAGTGGACGCTATGGTGGTGGCAGCTACCACTAAAAAGGAGATGTCTGAATCTTCCTCATCTGTCCATCCGCCTAACAGAGATTCTAGGACTATGGACGGGTATGGGAAGCGCATTTTTAGTTCAGCGACTTTTTCCTATGCGATCGCTCAACTATTTGACGCATTTTACACGTTTACAGAGGGATCTAGTCAAAGAGTTGGGAGATACCCTCCAGGGTACTACAGATGCTGCTGTCACGGCAAAGGTTACAGCACAACTCAATACCCTTACATCAATTGTGAACTCGTCCATGAGGCTCATTTCGTATGCAGCCGAAGGATCGAGTAGGGCTGCGGCTTCAGCGATTGCTCTTCGTAGACAATCCTGGATGCGCTTATGCTCCTTTGCGGAAGCTTTCAAGTCTTCCTTTACTAACGCCCCATTTGATGGTGCCACTCTCTTTGGCCCCAAAGTAAAGGAGACACTTACCCGGTGTGAGCAAGAGGGAAAGACTCTGTCTGCTGTCGGAGTCCGTTTTTCCACCCCATCCAGACCGTACCCCAAAGGGCAACGAGGTGGAAAAATGTGGTTTAGAAAACCTCAGGGTTCTTTCCCAGGCACACAGGGTGATGCCCCCTCCAGAGGCAGAGGGGGGGGCAGAAGTGGAAGACGTCGCCCTGGCGGCAGAGGGGGACCGCAAAACCAAGGTGACAGGGATATGCTCCCTGGGAAGCCTTTCCAGCACTCCTGAAGGGAGGCCCGACTGTCCTGCTCTGGAGGCAGTCAGGGGTCGCTTAGCTTTATACCCTCAGACCTGGCAAAGTCTTACCTCAGACAAATGGGTAAAAAGCATTATTACCAGAGGTTACAAAATCCTGTTTCTATTCCCCCGTTACCACAGAAAAGACTCCCAGATGTACCACCCCATCTGCGAGAACCTGCAGCTTTAGAAATTTCAAGGTTGCTAGAAAAAAGAGTCATCCAACCAGTCCCGGCGGACCAAAGAGGATTCGGAACTTACTCAAGGTTCTTTTTAGTTCCAAAAAAGACAGGGGACTGGAGGCCAATTCTGGACCTAAGCAATCTCAATATCTTCGTCAAGAAAGAAAAGTTCCGGATGGTCACGCTTCAATCGATCCTTCCATTCTTACAGAAGGACGACTGGATGTGCTCTATAGATCTCAAGGACGCGTACTACCACATCAAAATGGCCAGAGCGTCCAGGGATCACTTGCGCTTCCGGCTGGGAGCCAGCCAATTTCAGTTTCGGGCCCTGCCCTTTGGTCTACTTCAGCCCCCAGGGTTTTCACCAAATGCATGGCAGTGGTAGCGTCTCACCTGAGACGCCTAGGATTCCAGGTGTTTCCGTATCTGGACGACTGGCTCCTCACTGCCACCACCGAGCGTCGACTGATACAGGCCAGGGATTACACACTTCATCTTTGTGTTCAACTCGGAATTTCCATAAATTTCGAAAAATCTGCATTACAGCCGTCGCAGCATATCTCATTCATAGGAGCGATTTGGATACCCGTTGCTTGATTCTAAGGCTTCCCCCAGAAAGAATAGCCTCTCTACA
This sequence comes from Protopterus annectens, assembly GCF_019279795.1. NCBI lineage: Eukaryota > Metazoa > Chordata > Ceratodontiformes > Protopteridae > Protopterus > Protopterus annectens. The sequence continues at coordinate 1,266,483,997 of NC_056732.1, read as the reverse complement.
AAACCACATATCTCTACTCCTGTTGTCCAAGAAATCCCCGGCCAAACTGGTTCTAAAAGTTTTGGGTCTCATGTCGGCTTCCCTCATTGCGATACCCTTGGGAAGACCTCACATGAGAGTTCTCCAATGGCTGCTGTTCGCACAATGGTCGATCCAACAGTTACCGCTGACACACGAAATTCACATCACAAACATCTGCAAGACACACCTATCTTGGTGGCTACAGAAGTGCAATCTCACCGGCGGCCGACCGTTTGTGCTTCCCACTCCAACAGCTATGGTGACCACGGACGCTTCCCTGATAGGGGGGGGGGCATCTTTCAGGGACAGACAGTCCAAGGCGAATGGACCAATTTAGAGTACAACCTGCACATCAATGTTCTGGAGATGAGGGCAGTGTTCCTAGCGTTGCAACACTTTTCTTCCCTTCTAACTCTAGGGACAACATGTCCATAGTCTGGTACATAAACAAGCAAGGGGGAACCAAATCCTTCCAGTTGTGCAGAGAAGCCATGAGAATTTGGCAATGGGCAGAGTCCACGGGTCGCTTTCTGATAGCAACGCACATCCCGGGGTTATCCAACATCATAGCGGACAGGTTGAGCAGAGCCATCCTGTTACCTCACGAGTGGTCCCTCAAACAGACAACAGCGGACATGATATTCCACAAGTGGGGCCAGCCTTGCCGCAATCTGTTTGCATCTCCAATGAACACCAAATGCAGAAGCTACTTTGCCCTATTACCCCCGCCAAGGGAAGTCCCCAGGGACGCTCCGATTCACGATTGGCCCCCGGGTCTCCTGTATGCCTTCCCTCCTATACCTCTGATACCAAGATTTCTACAGAAAGCCAAGAACTTGGAGAGGACTGTAATTCTCATTGCCCCATTCTGGCCTCGTCAAATTTGGTTTCCCTTTCTTCAAGCACACCAAGTTCGGGAGCCCTGGATCCTGGACCCGGAGCCGGATCTAATGACCCATTCGTCAGGGGCTCCCCACCCGTCACTCCCGTCCCTCAGACTAGCAGCTTGGCTGCTCCGCTTCCCTTCTTAGCCAGGTCTGATCTTCTTTCTCCTGCGGTTCAGAATATTATAGTAACTTCTCATAAAGCTTCCACTACAAAACTTTACTCTAGTAAGTGGAAGCGTTTTGTATACTGGGCAACTACACAACATTTGGATCCCTTAATAGCCCCACTAAACAAAGTCTTAGAATTTCTATCCGTGCTATTTCACCAAGGAGCTTCTCCTGCCACCTTGAAGGTTCAATTGGCAGCTATTTCAAACTTTAATGTAGGAGAAAATGGAGCGCCTATTATGACTCATATGCTTTGTAAGGCTTTTCTAAAAGGGTCTTTTCATATTAGACCATCAGTTAGGTTTCCTACAGCTCCGTGGAATCTAAACCTCCTGTTATCCCAACTAATGCTACCACCCTTTGAACCAGCTTCATCCTGTTCTTTAAAGTTCTTGTCATGGAAAACTCTCTTTCTAGTAGCTATCACTTCAGCCAGACGGGTTTCAGAACTTCAAGCTCTTTCCATTAAACACCCATATTTGATCTTTCACCCTGATAGAGTATCCCTACGTACCAACCCGTCCTTTCTTCCCAAGGTTTGTTCAGTCAACAACATTAATCAGTCCATTGAACTCCCCACATTTTTCAAGAACCATTCCAATAAGCTGGAATATATGTTGCACAAGTTGGATGTTCATAGACAACTCAGATTCTACTTAGATAGGACAAAGGACCACAGGAAAACAGACCAACTATTTATAGCCTTTGCGGACAGCAGAAAGGGCATGGCAGTGATGAAGCGTACCCTCTCCAAATGGCTATCTGATTGTATTACTTTTGTTTATACTGCTACTGAACAGAGTTTGCCCGCCAAACCAAAAGGTCATTCTACTAGATCAGTATCTACATCCCTGGCTCATGCGGCCCGCCTACCTTTGGATACTATTTGTGCGGCCGCCACTTGGTCTAAACCTCATACGTTTATCACTCATTACAAAGTGGATAGGATTTCCCGGGACAGGGCAACCTTTGGTTCCACTGTGCTCAGGAACGTTCTTCCGTGAGTCTCTCAGGGTCATGGAGCTAGGGACGCTACCCATGTGTAAGAACAAACGGCGAGATTGAACACTCTCACATAAAGAAGTTATGTCCTTACCATAACGTTCCATGTGGAGTGTTCATCTCGCCTTTGTTCTTACATTCCCACCCTCCGGTCAGGAAGAACATCCAGTTTAGAGGCCTGGTTTGGTTCTCCCGCTTCTGATTTCTCTCTGCTGTTACTGCTGTTTTCAGCTATGCCTTGGTATGTATGTTTACATGTTTTTCTTCCTTTGGGATCTGGTATTGTTTTGCAAACTAGATCTGAGGTAAGGGCAGAGGGAATTGTGGGAGATAGGTTGGTCTCGAGCTTCTTCTCGATGCAGAGCTTTTCTAAGCGACCGACTCGGGAACCCATGTGTAAGAACAAAGGCGAGATGAACACTCCACATGGAACGTTATGGTAAGGAAATAACTTCTTTTTATTGGAAATCAGTACATGAAACCTTACTACTTAATATAATAGGATATTGCTTGAACCATATACTGAAATACACACAAATATCTGTATAAGGATTTTAAAAATATACATTCAAAGTGAAAGGTCAAAACTTGTTCTCACACCTCTTATAAACCAAATATTGCTGTTGTTGTAAAGCGTATGTTTTTTAATCAGTTACATTTTTGTTCATAATTGTTTCCTATTGCTTACATAAATGAATGTTTATCTTTTGCTACACAGAAGATGTTAGAATTTAAGAAGGGTGACCTATTATATTGGAATCATCAGATAATAAAATAAGTTCTGCAGACTATTTGATCAGCCGATATAGTTTGCAAAATTGCAATTGGCTGGACATCCAGACTTGTAAGGATTTTGTACCTACTAAGCTCGTAACCTCATTAGAGGCATACAATAATAATTTAAAAATCTTGGATTTTATCTCAATGATTAATAGCTCACCCAAGAAAACTTCATACATATCTGTTTATAAAATTCTGAGAAGATTTTAGCAAAACAGATGTTTCTTTTTGGAATTATTCAAGTGAAATTGATAGACAGAAAGGCCTTCTACGTGGCACATCTCATAACCAAAAGATGTTCATCGTGTTTCACTGTTGCAGTCATTACACTTGGGTTATCCTGCTGGCAGGCTACCCGCAGTTGGCCTGAATTCCAAAGTCTTGGTCTTGCGTCTGTTGCTGTCACCTCTTCCCTGACGTCAGTGTGCCAGGGGTATAAAAGATGCAGCTGACGCCATTTTCTTCAGTCTTTCTTGCCGCGCGGTGCCCGAAGCAAAAGCAGTTCGCAAGTGCCAGTCGGCCGACTCTAGAGATTTTCAAATTTGAATTTCAGATCCGAAGTCTTCATTAAAGCTAAGTACCCCATTGGGGAAACTTTTTTTCTTGCTCCAGACTGATGTCAGAAAAAATTAACAATTGTATTTCTTGTGGGAAGCAAATACCTCATAAGGATTTTCATTCTTACTGTATTCCTTGCTTAGGCCCTGATCACAACGTTGCTAGCTGTCGGTTTTGCGCTAGATTTAACCAACGCACTGTTAAGCGTCGGTACGATTTTGCCTTTCATTACTTTGGCCGAAGATTCAATTATATAATGCCGTCAGAACAACCGACGACCGGAGTTTGTAAAAAGCGCAAGGAAAAGGACAGGCATCCGAGGTCCAAAACCGATGACGAGGCTTCCGCTAAGCCAGTCGGTGGTTCTCAGTGAGGAGCTTTCGCAGCCACTGATGCCCGCTACCTCAGAGCCACAGGCCGCTGCCAATTCCCACGTGGTGCCAGCTAGGCCTCTGGATACTCAAGGTATTGGACACTCTGAAATTATTCCCTCAGATGGGTCTGGAGCCGCTGAGCAGGCATCGGCTTCTGAAGGTGTTTTCAGACCTACACAGTTATATGTAAAGCCTACCTCAGCTTGCAAAGACTAAAGCAGCTCTAAAGACAAACAAGTACAGCATTTACTTGGACAGACTTCCATGCCTAAAAAACAGGTGCTTAAAATGGCCGAAGACCGAATTACCTTGATCAGGGGTTCCCATCCCCCTCCTGATAAGAGGCCTAGGCAAGAGACAGAATATGAATCTTCAGATCAGGTTTCCATTTCCTCAGTCTCCTCTTCTGAGCAGGAATACTCTCTTCCTCCCTATGAGGATTCTGATGCTGAAGAATCTATTCCTTCAACCTCTCCTCCTGAGGATTTATCTTTTGGGGAAACACTGCATACCATGAGGGAGCACTTCCACTGAGAGAGCCAAGACTACTCAGAATCAAAGAAAAGGCGTTTAATGATTTTCTTTTACTACCTCAGCACAGGCCACTTGCTATTCCCCCTGTTAGACATTGTAGATGATGTATTTTCAGAGTCCGTCCTTTCTCCTGACTCTTTACCCCCTGCCCCTGTAAAACCAGACAGATACTACAGGGTTCCAGACTCACATAAATTTCTTTATAAAAACCCTACTGCTGATCCTGAAACTATTTCTCAGGGTCCCAAAGGGGTCAAGGCTTCTACAGCAAAAAACCCTATCCCCTCTGACAGGGATTCAAGGGCACTAGACAGATGGGGGGAAAAAGTTTACACTTCTGCTACTTTGGCTGTGAGGGCTTTAAATTGTCAATTTCATATGCTTAAATATCAGCAATCCTTAATGTCACTTGTGAAACAGAAAATGTTGGCAAATTCTGATTGTGCAGAAAATAAGGAAATGCAGGCTTTATTGCATGCAATTGAACAAGTGGGAAAGCATACATTGCAATGTGGTTTTGATTCTCTAGAGGCCTCTTGCAGGGCCTCAGTTACGGGTTCTGTCATTAGGAGGCATGCTTGGTTAAAGGAACCGATTCTACCTGATCATGTTAAGGCAAAATTACTAGATGCCCCATTACAGCATGATACTTTATTTGGTGTTAAAGCAGAGGAGGTGTTGAAGAAAATGGAGGACAAAGCGAAATCTATGCAAACAGTAAAGGATTTCTTATAGGTGCAGCCACCCAGATTTAGCAGGAACTGGCCTACAAAGAATTGGTCCTTTCCAGTGTCAGACAGACCACAAAGAGGCAGATACAGACGCCCTAGAGGCATATCCCATCCCTAGGGCTCATACAGGCCTAAACAGTGGGGCACTCCTACCGCCAAAAGCAGGGAAGACAAATCACAGCCATACAGGAAACCGTCCCATTGACTTCCCTCTGCCAGCACCAAACACTTATCTTTTGGCAGCCCCCTTAGGGGGAAAACTAACACTTTTTTCACAAAACTGGCACATGATCACCCAGGACAAATGGGTCTTGAATATAGTGTCCCAGTGCTACAGGTCCCACTTTCACACCCTGCCAAGGGCAAAAGGTATGCCAGACCTACCACACAATCAATGGGCAGAGGCACAAAAACAAGTTTCATCCCTCATGGACATGAGGGCCATTCATCGAGTACCACAGCAAGAGCAGGGACAAGGATTTTACTCAAGACTTTTCTTGGTGCCCCGAAAGGACAAAGCCTGGAGACCAGTACTGGACCTGTCTATTCTGAATACATTTCTGGACATTCCAAAATTCAAAATATTGACTTTGCAACAGCTTCTGCCCATGCTGGGCAAGAAGGCTTGGCTTGTAACTTTGGACCTAAAAGAGGCATACCTGCTTGTACCAATCAGACAATCTTGCAGAAGATACCTCAGATTCATAGCTGGCTCAATGCATTACCAATTCTCTGCACTGCCCTTTGGCTTATCTACTGCGCCCAGGGTCTTCACAAAATGCCTGGCAGCAGTAATTGCATATTGCAGACAAAGAGGAATTCAAATATATCCTTACTTAGACGATTGCCTTATTCAAGCAGAGAACAAGGACATTCGACTAGAGCACCGGGCGTTTGTAAAAAAATTATTGATTTGCCTAGGGTACACAGTAAACAAAAAGATATCAAAATTAGTACCCTCTCAAGAGATAATATTCCTGGGTGCAAGCTTAAATACAACTGCCCAGATGGCTTATCTCACGCCAGACAAAGGCAACTGACATCTTACTTCACAATGTTGGCAACAAAGACCCAGTTATCTGCAAGAAAAATTCTGCAGGCTTTGGGCTTCATGGCATCCTGCATTCTGCTAATTCCATATGCCAGACTGCATATGAGGAAACTACAATGGTATCTAAAAAGTGTTTGGACTCAACATTGCCACAGCCTGGAAACATTGATTACCCTCATTCCTTGCCTTCAACGGGAGTTTCGATAGTGGGCACAGTCCTGTCACCTCAACAAGGGACAGCCATTCAGCCTACCCACAGCCAGGCAGTCAATAACAGATGCTTCAGATTATGCCTGGGGAACCCACATGGCAGGAAAATGTATTCAGGGCCCATGGCCCTCAAGCCAAATGCATCTTCATGTCAATCAGAAAGGGATGCTAGCTGTTCAGAATGCCCTGACAGCTTTCAAGGACCTTCTTCATCCAGGACAACAACTGATAAGGACGGACAATACTACAGTCATGTGGTACGTAAACAAGCAGGGAGACGCACATTCCTACTCCCTCTGCAGATAAGCCATGACTTTGTGGGACATAGCATTCACTTATCAAGTACATTTGCAAGCACAATTCCTGCCAGGAAAGAAAAATACTCTGGCAGACGAACTAAGCAGAAACATTACGGATCCCCATGAGTGGAAACTGGATCCACAAGTCTTCAGCATGATAACAAAGAAATGGGGATGCCCAAAGATCTTTTTGCCTCCCCTCACAACTACCAACTACAGAGATTCTGCACAAGGGCTTATCACAAGCAAGCATGGAAAGTGGATGCTCTATCATTCAGCTGGAAAACCCTAGCAATATATGCCTTTCCTCCTCTGCCTCTCCTTCCCAAGGTACTTCTAAAGGTCAGACAAGAGAAGACAAAAATTATTCTGATTGCCCCAGATTGGCCTCGCCAGCACTGGTACCCAATCCTAAAGAGCTTGTCTCAAGGCCCAGCCTGGACATTGCCTCTAATTCCTCACTTACTGACCCAACGAAACAATCAGATCTTGCACAGCCAACTCAGGACCCTAAATCTGGCAGCATGGCGAATAATGTAGCCATTCAGAACACACCTCTTTCTAAAGCAGTGATGGATGTTATTTTGGAGGCCAGGAGGCCAAGTACCAGAAAATCTTATGCAGAAAAATGGAAGAGATTCTGTGCTTGGAACCAGGCACAAGGAATTGACACACTTTTACCAAATATTCCTCAGATTTTACAATACCTAACTGAGATACTGGACAAAGGCCTATCCTTCTCATCAATTAAAATCCATGCCTCTGCCATTTCAGCTCATTACAATACAGAACCACCTGTTTTTTCTCATCCATTGCTAAGGCAGTACCTCAGAGGGGCCAGAAACATAAGACCTCCAAGGAGAGCACCAATACCTGCATAGGACCTCAATTATGTCTTGGAGAAACTTACACTGCCTCCTTTTGAGCCAGCCAGTACAGCTGAAATAATGTTCTTATCTTGGAAAACCAATCTGCTCCTAGCAATAACCTCTGCAAGACGTGTCTCAGAGTTACAAGCTCTCATGGCTGTTGAACCTTTCATCATTTTCCATCCAGACAGGGTTTCTCTGAGGACTAACTCGACATTTATGCATAAGGTAGTGTCCAGTGTGGCCCTTAACCAAACCATTAATTTTTATCCAAACCCACAGAATAAGGGTGAGAGACTCGTGCATTCTTTGGGTATACACAGACAGCTACGCTTCTGCTTGGACAGAACTAAAGCTTTCAGAAAGACTGAGCAACTTTTAGTGGCATATGCTGCAGGATCACAAGGAAAGCCCATCTCAAAGCAGACTATTTCGAAATGGATAGGCCATTGCATTCGATTCTGTTATTCACAGCATATCAAATCAATTCCTAAGGGCATTAGGCCACATTCTACCAGGGCAGCAGCAACTTCAGCAGCCTTCCTCAGAGGGGTACCAACCAAAGACATTTTAGAGGCTGCAACTTGGAGTTCAGTGCACACTTTCACCAAACACTACCGTTTACCGCTCTACTCTAAATCCAGAGCAGGCTTTGCCACTGCAGTTTTGCAGGGCCTTATAGCCTCTCCTAATCCTATTTAGACCCAGCCTCCATACCTCAGCTTTGGGATTCAACCCAAATGTAATGACTGCAACAGTGAAACACTATGAACATAGTACAGTTGTGTACCTACCATAAATGTAGATGTTCGAGTGTATTCACTGTTGCAGTCCAGGTTACCCACCCACCATCCCCCTTTTCTTTGCTGGGACTTATCTGTACTTCTCTATCCTATACAACCTATGTGATGTATTTGCTTGTAGATGAAGGAAATGTTTGTTATTGCATGCATACTTATCGGCATAAATTTTTAGCATACCACTTTGGGAGCACCTGACATCTGGGGCAAGAAAAATTGAAGAAAGTGGCTTCGGCTGCATCTTTTATACCCCTGGCGCACTGATGTCAGGGAAGAGGCAACAGCAACCAATGCCGGACCAAGACTTTGGAATTCAGGCCGACTGCGGTTAGCCTGCCAGCAGGATAACCCAAGTGCAATGACTGCAACAGTGAATACACTCGAACATCTACATTTATGGTAGGTACACAACTACTTTTCGCATCCAGGAAGAAAGAGGTCATCATCCCTCTCTACTCATCCCTCATTAGACCAATCATCGAATATAACGCCTCATTTGGCATGTACCTGACCAGACACCTACAACAGCTGGCGAGGCCACAAAAGTACCTCACAAAAAAGTATCCTAGGCCTTAAACACATGTCCTCTATGGACAGACTCAAGAAACTTCAGCTGTTTTAGTCGCTTACTGTCTACTTAGAGGTTATCTCTGCTTAACTTACAAAGCCATGTCTGACCCAGCCCTACTTGAAATGCTGCACTTAAAGAAATCCCAATCCCCCTGCGCCGCACATTCCAGAGGGCGCATCCTCATTACCACAATTAGCTGAACATGCTGGAGGGACAGGTTAATCTCCCAAAGACTGCCCATACTCCGACTAAGCTTCCCATTCGTATCAAGCAGAGCACCTCGCAGGCTATCTTCAAGAGAAAGCTTGACGAGTGGATGGGTAACAAAGTTCACTCCAGGGATCACTCCACTTGCTCTACTGGATATAGGGGCATTGTGAACTAACATCGGTTGGCACGATGCCCGAGCAATTTCTTTGGGCTAGGCTTGTAAAGGCTCCAGGGCCATTAACCTAGTACACGCCTATGAACAAGTATTCTCAGAAAAAAGATAAAATAACTTTGTTTACAGTCAGTGAAGGAATCCACATCTTCCCAGTTCTGGCATGTATACACATGGAAAATTTTACGTAGAAGTTTTTTCACTCCACATAGAATAGCAATAATGTATAAAAAAAAATGTTGGAGATGTGGACACCGTGATGCTGACTGGATACATATGGTTGTTAATTGCAAAATTTCCCCATTTTGGTTAGACTTTAAATATCTTTCCTAAAGCTCTATGGAATGATGACTGTATAATTTCTAACTCCCTTATCCATTTTAATGTTCCTGTGCCTGAAGTCATTCCTAAAAACCAAACATTTTTGCTATGGTCTGTCCTCTCTATAGCAAGGAAAAATTGTACTAAAATTGGAAATCCCAATCTACTCCTGTCTTTAAAGTTGAGTTTATTCATCTTGTGAAATACATTTGTAAGAATGAGAGTGCTACTATAAAAGCAAGGACTAACAGCACAACTCATCATTTAATTGCTTGGACAAAATTGTCTAATATGTTAGAGAAGTATTATGATCTCCTATGTATATTGATTTTTTAGTTGTTATGGAGATTGCGTATAGTTTATTTGTTTTTTTTTTTCTTGTTGCTATACTGTTAAGTTAATGGGATATAAAATGGAATAAAAACTATTTTGGGGAAAACAAGTTTAACCATATTACCCAGTGCTGTTGGGAGTATCCCTGTTGAGCAAATATTCCCCACTTATCCCAAGTGAAAATTTGCAATACCCCATCCAGTCATCCATACTGGTTTTAAATGTTGCCGAGTATGTAATCTGCTTGATCTGTAAATGGAGTCTTCCCCTGAAATTGGGAATATGCAGGATTATGTACTGTTGAATCGGCTAATAATGGGTAATAAGGCAGTATAGGTTTACGTGTCTGGAATGGGTGTTTTGTTTTTTCTGTTTAGGTGAAGGAATTCAGAGTGTGGGGTCAATCACAGCACAGAAGACTAATTCAGAGATCTGTAAACATCCCTCTTCCTCTTGCCATAGTTCGTTCATTTCTGTAAGCTTATCAGTAATGTGCTTCCCACGTTTACTTTAAATGTTGATGGACAAGGTGTGCTTCAACTGTGGGTGAATCTGATTGTTTGTAGAAACACATAATGTAATAACGGTATGGAAGTTGTCTATATGCTGTGCTTTGAGAAATGATTTGCAGAATGGTGACGGAGTACTTTGAATTGTTCCACCTGGTGCTTTTCTTTCATTTTTTTATTTTAGACAAATTTTAAGCTGAATTTAATTAAGGTGGTATGAGGAAAAGTGATGTACAGTCAGTCTCTGGCATCAGTGTTTAACTGCATGGGAATTTAAATCTTTGTGCACATTTTTTCATCTATAAAACCTTTGTGATCAAGTAATAGTGGGAGTGGATTGTAAATAATAACAGCATGTGGTACTAAATGTTATTGAGAAAGTAATGTGAAAAAGGCATTTTTTTCCTGATGTGGATAAAAGAACTTTTACCAGATCAGGGTATGTATTACTTTCCATTGTATCCCCCCCCCCCCCCCCCCCCCACAAACTTTTTCTTCTTTACCATCATGGTACTGCAGCTTCGTAATAGAGACCTGTAGGAGGAAAAAAGGTCATGGAAGATTTCGTTCCAGCCTTGTTAATTAAGTATATACATATCAAACAACATACTTGTGCTCAAAAAGGGTGACTGATTTCCATGAGGAAGAGAGTATTGTACTGCACAACCATAAATTGAAGTGTACATGCTTGTATTAATGTTACACATGCAAGAACGAATATAAGTCTTCCTTTATCAGGTACATTAACTTGTGTGTGGTCCAGTACCAGCACTGTCCAACCTTCACAGGGCCATTTCCCATTATAGACAGTTTAACCCCCCCCCCAATAGATTACAGGTCTTTTACTGCAGAATATTTTAAAATTATGCAGCAGGCAACTTTGCTTCAGCTGCTGACCCATCTTCAGATGTTGGTGTTGTAATAAGTTTGTACTAATGTCATTCTTCAAGAGAAGACTCTTCATAGGCTACCCTGTGTAGGTATTCAAATTTTGACTGTATGCCAGTGGTAATATAGAAACAAATAAAGAATGTATGATCCTTATTACCTTAATCAAAAGGGGAGGTTTAACTTTGTAGCAGATTTATTCTTGCATAAATCTAGTCCCTGACCATGACAGCAAGAGGGTTGGCAGTGGGAAAGTGTATTCTAGCAGCAGGCCCCTTCCGCTCCCTACTAGCTATCCAACTTAGCCTAGGACCCTTACTGTAGCCCTCCCAACTCAGTCCAGTACTTTTGAATTTTTTACCTGTTAAACATGCCCTTTAGAGAGATATTAGGTTTTTGGCAGGGCTATACTTCCATTTTCTGAACACTAGCCTTCACTTATCACACTCTGTTGCCATTAAAGTTACAGATTGTCTCTGTAGCCACTTACCAGCATGGCTTGGTGCATGTCATTGCAGCATCTACCTGTGTATTATTTCTACCCTCCTCCACCCCTATGATCTCTACAAGGTTTTAAAGCCCCGGACAAAAGAGCGTCAAATTAGAATCACTTTCCTACACTGCCAACCTTCCACGGATGCATCTGTGCTGTAAGTGTGTTTATAATGCAATTTAATCCTTTTATCTACTGTGTATAATGTTTTTATTGACTAAATAAGGGCTATACTGTGCACTAGCACTCTTTACATTATGTATAACTACTGCTAAGTGTGTTTTTTTCCATGCTTCAAGACCAGCTACTTACTTTGTGGACTTTGATTCATGGTGTTTAGAATGGGTTACACTGTAAACCTCTGCATTTAATGTCTACTGAACTGCTGCTGTGACCACGAGGGTGCTTAGGTCTTTTCTAAATTGTTTTTGTGCTGTAGCAATGAAATGTAGTGTTTATACCTAGGTGCCGTTGTTGATTGTAGCATCAGAGTGCAGAACTCAGACGGGTGACCACTTAGGTTTTTGAGTTGGACTAGTACAATGCTTGCTCATTGATGTTTGCCTTGTCTCACATTGTTACAGGGTCAAGAGCACGGTTTATACCCTAATGTAGTCTATTAGTAAATCAGACACCCAATGTAGCTATATGATACCGATCTGTAACTGCCCTGATTTGTTAAGTGTATGATTATACTGTTTGTAGCTTGATACTGCATAGACCATCCTCTCAAGTGCACTGTAACTTTGTCCTTTGTTAAAACTGACAAAGATAACGCACAGGGACACACCAGGAACCGTCTATGTTTATTTTACAAAACCATCTAGTGGCCGGAAAGGCACAATTACAGTATTAATTGTTCCAGCTGAGGTTTTAAGGTAAATTCTCTGGTCATTCCCCACAGGTCTGATAGTTGTACCATGGACCGCCCATAGCTGTGTCCTCCGCTTATTAAGTGGTCTGATATGAACTTGCAGCTCATTGTTTTTTCTCTTGTTTTTTAAACAACCCTGCCTGATACTGACAGTTTTCCATCTTTTTAATGACAGAGCGTGAATGACAAAGAAACATCGGGTCCCAAGTTCCAACAAGCAACCTCCTGCTTGCAACCCTAAGAACAAGCGACCACTCAGGCTCCCAGTTTCAAACCAATAAAAAGGTTAATTTTCCTCATACATTTTGTTAGCACTCCACCAGGGTTGGCATTGGGAAATTGTATTCTACTGGCAGGCCCCTTCCACTCCCTACTAGCTATCCAACGTAGCCTAGGACCCTTACTGTAGGCCTCCCAACTGCTTGCTGTCTATCTGCTCCCCCCTCCTCAGTCCAGTACTTTTGAATTTTTTACCTGTTAAACATGCCCCTTAAAGAGAGTTTAGGTTTCTGGCAGTACTATAATTCCATTTTCTAAAACCTAGCCTTCACTTATCGCACTCTGTTGCCATTAAGTTTACAGATTGTCTCTGTAGTCACTTACCTGCACGGCTCTTTTTCCCTCGCTAATGCTAGGACTCACTCCGCTCCCCTACCCTGCCCCATTTCCCACCCGCTCCCACTACTCGTAGATTTATCCTTACCCCACATTACCTGACTCACCTGCCGAACCCACCACCCAGTCACATACACACAACACAACAATAGTCACACCCACACACCACTAGACTCCTCGTCTCAACCCACTAATTTCTAAGCACATCCTACTTCTCCAAGCCAACACTACACACACCCTGCTCGCCACACCCCCTCCCCTGCAACACACAAACCTCACTGACACTATGACCCAAACCTTCACACCCGTCACAATACCACCCCTGTACTTCTGCTCTTCTTATCCATCTGCCTCTGGTTAATCTCCATTAGTACCTCTTATCACCCACTCATCAATCTACATTGCATCAAATCCTCCACCTTACCCCATGCCACACGTAACTTCTCCAAACATGCAAATACACACCCAGTCACCCATCGTCCTTTCCTCTTTCTACTCGCCTCTCCAATTCATTACACCTCACAATCCAAAAAAACACCCCAACCTCAGACTCCACTTCTTAACTGTATTCTACCTTAAAACCATTAACAACATAGCAGCTCAATTACTACTAGGAGGTGACATCCACCCCAACCCCTACACAACAACCATCTCCAATGACCCATCCAACCTCACCCTCTGATTTAAGCATAAGCCCAGTGACATATTTATACTGAACCTAAACATTCGTAATATCATGAACAAACTAGAACAGCTATTTCTGTATACAGCCCAGATATAATGATCATTACAGAAACATGGCTTAAGCCCCATATTAAAGACAACTCTATAACCCCACCTGGCTATAACATACTAAGAGTAGATGGAGCACACAGAAGAGGTGGAGGTATTCCCCCACTTTACAAATCCAGCTTTAAAGTCCAGCTCCTACACAAAGAAACCCCAAATTTCACAAATGCTGAAACTCTATTCGCCAAACTCCTTCTAAGCCAGTGCAAACAACTAAATTTACTTGGCATCTATTATACCACCAGGGGAAAACCTTAACACCCTAGAATCAATACTCCACTGGGCTTCCCACTCCCTCTCCCAAGAAATTATAGTCCTAGGCGATGTCAACATTGATTGGAACAGTATGCACTCACCAACAGCCTCCAACCACATTAACCTATATAACTTCACCCAACTCATAAACTTACCCACATGTATAGACAAGACCACCAAAAGAGAATCCACCTTGGACTGGATCCTCACTAACTAGCCCAACACTGCCCACAATGTGGAACACTACCCAACTCTCTCTGTAACCACAATCCAATTTTTCTCCTTCGGAACAAACTTAAATGTACCAACCCACCCTCACTGCTACAAACCCGTTCCTGTAAAAATTTCCCCTCCGATCAATTTTCAGAAATCCTAAAATCCTATAACTGGGCTCCCCTCAACCCCCCCCCCCCCGAACAAAGCAGTAGAATACTTCAACTCCACATTCCTAGAGATTCTAAATCAGTTAGCCCCACTCAAACAATCAGGGCACGCATTAACCCTGCCTCCTGGCTAGAGAAAACCACGAAGACCTTACTAAAAGATGGGGATAAAGCTGGGAAAATCTGGCGACAATACAAAACACCCGAAACCAGACAAACCTTTTCTGAACTTAGAAATAAAGCAAAAAAGCAGGTCAAAATGGACAAACAAAATCACTATATTTCCTTACAAAGAAAACACAGTTAACCAACCCACAGAAATTCTGGGCTGTAGTGAACAACATCCTCCAGCCTGCAAAAGCCACTACACCACCACCACCAAACATCGAAGGCACAGACCTTTACATAGCCTCAAACTTCAACTACTTTACCTCTTCCATAATGAAACTCATAAATGATATAACACCCACAACCCAATCACAACCCCCAAAATGCCAAACAAACTCTACCCCCTTCTCAAGTCAAGACAGTACCAACATCAACCATTCAAAAACACCTAGCAAACTCAAACCAACCACTCTCGCTGCTGATAATCTACCAGCTGAATATCTCCAAACTGCATCTAAGGCCATTGCCTACCACATCTCCCTACTAATTAATAGATCTATTACTGAACATACCATTCTATCCTTGTGGAAAACCTCATATATCATCCCCCTCCACAAGGGCAGCACCTCTACTGACTTCTCCAACTACCGTTCCATTGTGATCCTATCACCCCTGTCAAAGATTCTAGAAAGATGTATCCATCACCAACTCCTCACCCACCTACTATCAGACAACGTAGTATCTAAAACCCAACCTGGATTTAAACCATCCCATAGCACCACCACTGCACTAATTAACTTTTCTAACACCATAAACTCATACAGGAACCAAGGTAAACTTGTCTCCGCCACCTTCCTAGACTTATCCAAGGTGTTTGACACAGTTTCTCCATTATAAACTCTTAGCCTGCCTCTCTGAACTCTACCTCGATAATGTCACTCTGCACTGGATTAACAGTTACCTAAGCAGCTGCTCACAGTCTATCAAATGGGTCAACTACGTATCCCCCCATTCCCCGTCACATGTGGTGTACCCCAAGGCTCAATCCTAGGCCCCCTTCTCTTTAACATATTTACAAACCAGCTACACTTAGCAGCTGCAAAAGCTGATACTGTCCAATACACTGACGATATGACCCTAATCTGCTCTGTACCCAACATCCGTCTTCTACAAAGTAAAGTCCAAGAATCATTCACTGAGATAGAGAACTGGCTAAACAATTACCAACTGATACTAAACCGAAAAAAAACCCCAACTAATACTATTCCACCCAACTACGCCTAATAACCCCACCTTCTCCATTCTCTCAGCCAACAACACCACCATCACCCCAGTATTAGAGACCAAACTATTAGACGTCACAATTGATCAGCAACTTAAATGCAGTAAATACATATCCCAAACTATCTCTAAAGTCTACAGAAAGCTAGGATGCCTTTATCGCAGCAAACAGATGTTCTTCGTGTTTCACTGTTGCAGTCATTACATTTGGGTAATCTGTTGGCAGGTTGCCCTCAGTCAGCCTGAATAACAAAGTCTTGGGTCCTGCATCAGTTGCTGTCTCCTCTTCCATGACGTCAGGTCGTCAGGGTTATAAAACATGCAGCAGATGCCATTTTAATCGTTCTTTCTTGCCACATGGTGCCCGAAGCAGAAGCAGTTCGCAAGTGCCGGTTGGCCGACTGCTGAAATTTTCGTTTTCGAGTTTCAGAACTGAAGTCTTCAAACTAAAGCTAAGTACCCCATTGGGGAAATTGTTCTTGCTCCTTACTAATGTCCGTAAAAGTTAATAATTACATTACTTGTGGGAAGCAAATACCTCATAAAGATTTTCATTTGTACTGTATTCCTTGCCTAGGCCCTGATCACAACATGTCTTGTTGTCTGTTTTGTGCTAAATTTAACCAGTGCACTATTAAGCATTGGTATATTTTTGCTTCCAAATATTTTGGTTCAAGATTTAACTACCCTGAAATGTCGTGCGTTAGCAATCCGACTACCGGAGTTCACAAAAAACGCAAGGAAAAAGACACTGTTGAGGTCCAAAACCGACGAAACTACTCCTAAGCCAGTCGCCGGTTCGCAACCCCTGATATCCACTACTTTTGAGTCGCAGGCCTCTACCGAGACCCATTTGGAGTCCGGCATGCCGCAAGATTCTGCAAGTATTGAACCCGCGGATGTCTCTCCCTTGGATGGGTCTGGAGCCGCTGAGCAGGCACCGGCTTCTAAGGGTGTTTTCAGGCCTCAACATTTGTATATTAAACAGACGCCATCATCAAAAACAAGGCCAAAACCATCTTCTATGTCTAAAAAACCGACTCACGAGCCACGTGCTCAGGCTCCTATGCCTAAAAAACAAATGATCAAAATGGCTGAGGATTTAATTACCTTGATCAGGGGTTCCCAACCCCCCCCCCCCTCAATTTTGGACTTATCAGTTCTAAACATGTTCCTGGACATTCCAAAATTAAAAATGCTGACTTTACAACAGCTACTGCCTATGCTAGGCAAGAATGCCTGGTTGGTAACTCTAGGCTAAGAGGCCTAGGCAAGGCACTGATTATGAATCTTCAGATCAGGTTTCTATTTCTTCTGATTCCTCTTCTGATCAGGAATTTTCTATTCCACCTTATCAGGACTCTGATGCAGAGAAATCCATCCCTTCTGCTTCTCCTCCTGAGGATTACTCCAAAAGAGACTTTGCATACTTTAAGGGAACATTTTCACTGGAAGAGTCAGAACTTCTCAGAATCAAAAAAGAGGCTTAGGGATTTCCTCCTTCTTCCTCAGCATAGGTATTTGGCAATACCTCCTGTATTAGACATTGTTGATGATGATGTGTTCTTGGAATCAAGCATGGCTCCTGATCCCTGCCTCCGGCTCCTAGTAAGCCAGACAGATATTACAGAGTTCCTGACTCCCACAAATTTCTTTTCAAAAATCCTGCTGCTGACCCTGAGACTATTTCTCAGGGTCCCAAGGGTGTTAAGGCTTCTACAGCCACAAATCCTACCCCTTCTGATAGAGATTCCAGGGCGCTGGATAGATGGGGAAAGAAGGTTTATACGTCTGCAACCTTGGCAATCGGGGCTTTAAACTGCCAGTTTCATATGCTTAAATATCAACAGCCTGTTATGGGCTTACTGAAACAGAAAATGATGTTGATTTCTGATTGTGTGGAAAACAGAGTTACAGGATTTATTGCACTCAGCAGAACAGGTTGGAAAGCATACTTTGCAGTGTGGTTTTGATTCCTTGGAGGCCTCTTGCAGGGCCACCGTAACTGGATCTGTGATAAGAAGGCATGCCTGATCATGTTAAAGCTAAATTGTTGGATGCTCCTTTACAGCATGACAGTCTGTTTGGTAATAAGGCAGAATAGGTTTTAAAGAAAATGGAAGACAAAGCTAAATCTATGCAAACTGTAAAAGATTTCTTGCAAGTGCAGCCACCCAGTTTCAGTAGGCACTGGCCTACTAAGAATTGGTTCTTTCCTGTGTCCAACAGAGCTGCTCAGGGCAAACCCAGGCGCTCCAAAGGCTCCAGATATCAATTACAAGGATCTTAGAGGTCAAAGCAATGGGGTGCCTCCACCTCCAAATCTGGAGGTAACAAAGCACAACCCTACAGTAAACAGTCTCAATGACTTTCCAATGCCATCTCCAATGATTTATCTTTTGGCAGCCCCCTTGGGGGAAAAACTAGCACTTCATGCTCAAAATTGGCATTTAATTAGCCAAGACAGGTGGGTATTAAACATAATATCCCAGGGGTACAGATTTCATTTCCACACGTTGCCAATTCCAAATGGATGACCAGATCTGCCACCAAACCAGTGGGTAGAGGCCCAGAAACAAGTCATGTCCCTCATGGATATGGGGGCTATTCAACCTGTACCAGAAAAGGAAAAAGGACAAGTATTTTATTCAAGACTTTTCCTGGTACCCAGAAAAGACAAATCATGGCGTCCAATTTTGGACTTATCAGTTCTAAACATGTTCCTGAACATTCCAAAATTAAAAATGCTGACTTTACAACAGCTACTGCCTATGCTAGGCAAGAATGCCTGGTTGGTAACTCTAGACTTAAGAGGCATACCTGCATATCCCAATAAGGGAATCTTGCAGAAGATACCTCCGCTTCAAAGCAGGCTTTTTGCATTACCAATTCTCTCTGCACTGCCCTTTGGCTTATCTACTGCACCCAGGGTCTTTACAAAGTGCCTGACACCAGTAATTGCATTTTGCAGACAAACATTCAAATTTATCCTTGTCTCGACTATTGTCTCATTCAGGCAGAGGACAAGGCACTCTTCTTCAACATCTGGCATTTGTAAAAAGGCTTCTAGCATGCCTAGGGTACATTATAAATGAAAAGAAATCACAACTGGTACCCTCTCAAATAATTACATTCCTGTGTGCAAGCTTGAATGCAACTGTCCAGATAGCTTACCTCACGCCAGACAAACAAATTCAATTGACAACATACTTCAAACAAGTGGCAACAAAAACCCAGCTATCTGAAAGACAAATTCTGCAGGCTTTCGGGTTCATGGCATCCTGCATTCTACTAACTCCATATGTGAGACTGCATATGAGGAAACTTCAATGGGATCTAAAAACCTTATGGAGTCAACATTGTCACAGCCTGGAAACAGTGATTCCTCTCATTCCCTGCATGCAACAGGAGTTTCTTTGGTGGGCAGAGACATGTCACCAAAACAAGGAACAGTCATTCCTTGTACCCCCTGCCACCCAAACCCTAACTACAGATGCATCAGACTATGCTTGGGGGGGCCCACCTGGCAGGGAGATGCATTCAGGGCAAATGGAGCCCAAACCAAATGCATCTACATATCAACCAGCAAGAAATGCTAGCTGTTCAGAATGCTCTGACAGCCTTCAAGGACTTCCTTCATCCAGGACAACTACTGATTAAAGACGGACAACACCACAATTTGTGGTCCATAAACAAATAGGGGGGTACCCACTCCTACCCCTTTTGCAGACTAGCCATGGCCTTGTGGAACACAGCCTTGACTTACCAAATACATCTTCAAGCTCATTTTCTACCAGGAAAGCAAGACGACCTAAGCAGAAATCTTATGGACCCGCACAAATGGAAACTGGATCCACAAATCTTCAGCATGTTAACACAAAAATGGGGAAGCCCAGGCATAGTTTTGGGGAGAGGCAAATAGATCTATCAGTTGGACAAATTCTGCACAAGAACTCATCACAAAAAAGCATGGAAAGTGGATGCTCTATCCTTCAGCTGGAAAAACCAGTCTATGCCTTTCCCCCTCTGCCTCTACTCTCCAAGGTCTTACTAAAAGTTGGACAGGAAAAACCAAAAATTATTCTAATTGCTCCGGACTGGCCTCGCCAACACTGATACCCACTTCTAAGGAATATGTCACACCTTCCTCCGTGGTACTTGCCTCACCTCACCTATTGTCGCAGCTGAACTATCAAATTCTGCACACTCAGCTCCAAACTCTGAATCTTGCAGCATGGCTAATCAACTAATTTCACCAACCACATCTCTCAGTAAACCTGTGATGGGAGGTCATTTTTGGAGGCCAGAAGGCCTAGTACTAGAAAATCTTATGCTGATAAATGGAAGAGATTCTATGTTAGGAACCAAGCACAAGGAATAGACACAGCAAAGCCCAATATTCCTCAGATTTTGCAATACTTAACTAAGATGCTTCACAAGGGCCTATCTTTTTCATCAATAAAAATCCATACCTCTGCCATCTCTGCTCATTACAACACAGAGCCTCCCCTCTTTTCTCATCCCTTGCTAAAACAGTACCTCAGAGGGGCCAAAAATGTAAGGCCTCCCAGAAGAGCGCCAACTCCTGCATGGGACCTCAAAAAGGAAAAACTCGCAGCTACTGCGGATATAAAATTTCTTTCTTGGAAGACTCCCTTTCTTTTGGCAGTCACTTCAGCTAGAAGGGTTTCAGAACTACAGGCTCTCATGGCAGTGGAGCCTTTCATTATTTTTTACCTGGACAGGGTGGCCCTCAGGACCAATCCTTCTTTTATGCCCAAGGTGGTATCCAGTGTGGCTCTTAACCAGACCATTCACCTGCCAACTTTCGTCCCAAATCTGCAGAACAAGGGGGAGCGGATTCTGCATTCAGTGGATGTACACAGACAACTAAGATTCTACTTAAACAGGACAAAATCTCTAAGAAAGTCTGAGCAACTACTGGTGGCATTTGCTGCAGGATCAGAGGGGAAGGCTATATCAAAGCAGACTATTTCTAAATGGATAAGCCATTGCATTTGTTTCTACTACTTGCACCATGGTAAACCTGTGCCCAAGGGGATCAGATCCCATTCCACCAGGGGCTGCCTCTATTTCAGCAGCTTTTCTTAGAGGGGTCCCTACCAGAGACATTCTAGAAACTGCTACTTGGAGCTCAGTTAATACGTTAACAAAGCATTGCCATTTACCTCTCTTTTCTAAATCCAGGGCAGGCTTTGCCACTGCAGACCTGCAAGGCCTTATAGCTGCTCCTAATGCTGTTTAGGTCCATCCTCCCATTCATAGCTTTGGGATTCTACCCAAATGTAATGACTGCAACAGTGAATATACTCTAACATCTGCATTTATGGTAAGTGTACACAACTGTACTTTCCTAACCTCCAAGTCTAGAACTGCCACAGCCAGAACTCACATGTTATTAACATTACTTTATGCCTCCCCAGTTCTAATTAACATGAGTAAAACCAACCTGAACAAACCCTCCACATGCTGCAACAAGATAGCTAGGTTTGCAGCCAGTGCTAAATCACACTCCCACCACTGCCAATCCCTACATAAACTACACTGGTTAGAACTTCCAAACTTACTAAGCTACCACCAACTCAACATAGCTCATCAAATTCTATACCATCCTGAGAAAAACCCTACCCTAGCTGGTATTTTAAATTTCCACAACTCCAACAGGGAGCTACGATCCAGTAACAAAGCCCTGATTGAAGTTAATCCATGCAAGAACAGCTCTGGGGAAGCTCTAATGTTAAGTTGTCAATCTCGCCTTCATTCTTGCCGGATGGGTTCGGAGCCGAACCTCGGCTCCAACTCGGTCTATTACTAAAGCTCGAGAGCTCTTTTTACCGGCTCGAGGCTATGCTATGTCCCATAATGCTAGGTGTCATATACCCAGATCTCGTTTGCCGTTTCAGCTACGAGGTTGCGTTTTTTTGCCGGCTCCAGGTTGTATTAATCTTTTTTCTTGTATTTAGTCAGTTTTTTGGTTCTAACCTTAGCGATAGTTATTCCTAGTTCCTACCCTATAGATCCCTGTTTAGAATCCCCTCTTAGGTAGTTTTTTTCTTCAGTTTTCCCCTCACTGAATAGTTAGGCCTTTGGCTAAACTTGTTTTATTACAGTTTCTGTAGCATTAAATCCCTTTGGATTTTTTCTGTAGATTTTTTCTTGTATGTGTGTGCCTAGAGTTAAACTGTGTTAAAAAGTGTTAGGTTTTTGTTTTTCTTGGTCTGTTACAAGCTCTTTGTGTGTGTGTGTGTTGGCTGATTGTGACTAGACTGCTTAAAATTGTCTTTTTCTGTCCGTCATCCTTGTTTCAGGATGTCGAAAGACACCAAGGTCTCGGGCTTCAAGAAGTGTGACTCGTGCTGTCAGAAGATGTCTCTGACAGACGGTCACACTTCTTGTGTATATTGCTTGGGCCCTCTGCACCTGCAGGACTCTTGTTCTGTCTGCCATGCGTTCAGTCCAAGAGTCCTGCAGGAACGCAGAAACAAACTTATTTTGAAAGGCTTTTGAAGCCTGAAGGATCCCCGGCTAAGTCTTCGTCGGGTAAACCTTCCAAGCCCGCCAGACCGTCGGCTCCATGTTCTGAGCCGTCGCCGAGTGGCACTATTACTACTACTTCTGCATCGGTTCCGGCCGGAACCGATGATTCGAGGCCTCATTCGGCTCCAACTCTGATGTCGGAGCCGTCTTCGAGCAGAAAGCGTTCCAGGTCTCCTTCCCTGGAATCTGTCCATTCGGCTCCAAAGTCTCCCTTGTTATCGGAGCGGAGTCACAGGTCCTATTCCTCTCAGTCTTCCAGGCTGTCGGATCATGACCTCGAGAGGCTGGTTAGAAGACTACTTAAGTCGCAGGCACTGGCCCATATGTTGCCTAGCCCTCCTCATCAGGCAGTGGCCATCACTACTCCCTCTTCGATTCCTCCTCCGACTCTTCCTTTGAGTTCGGAGCCGGAGATCGTAGGGGTCGGGACCGTCAGAACGTCTGAGCCGATACCACTCCTTTCGGCTCCCTTGTCGGCTCCGATCTCTTCCTTGGTTCTATCCTTGGAGGGATCCGGGTGTTGGGACTCCCTCGTTGATTCCGAGGGGGCGAGTGGCATCGGACCCTTGTCCGACCCCATTCTCCCTCTCGGAGCCTCGGCGCAGGTGAGTTCGGCCCCGACATCGGCCTCGGAGCCGTCCCTCTCAGTACCAGGAGGGGTCCTTGTCTCTTCGGAGCGGGGACCTCCTTCCCTGCCTGATAGGGGCACCTTTGAGGTCATGAGGAGTGTGCTGGCCCCTGTGCCTGCTCCACGGTCGGTTCCTTTGGCTCCTCGCCTCTATGGTGCCTGCTTCAGTCTCTATCCGCCCTTCCGATCCAGAGCGTGGAGAACCAACGCTACAGATAGCCCCATTGGGTGTATCCTCCTCTTCCGAGGCCTCCCCTGATCCTTCAGGGGAGTCCCCTCGAAAGAGAAAATGCAAGAGGAAGCATGTAGACTCCCTTGAGTCAGTCACATCTGACACCGACTTGGATGAGTCAGAAGGGTCCCCAAGGTCCCCCTCTGAGGATGTCTCCTTTTCTGACATCCTGGAGATTCTTAAGCAGAGGGGAAACTGGTCTGCCCTTAACCCTTCTGAGGATGAGTCTGTGTACCTGGATGCGTTCGGTTCTCACCCTTCCACCTCCTGGGTGTCTCCGCCTTTCGACCCACTCATGGATGTGGTGGCTCGAAAGGCGTGGACGGCACCAGATACTATGTAACCAACTCCCCGGAGGCCTACAAAATTTATTACAGCCCCTTCTGACAAGCAGTTTCTAACTAAGGGCATCCCTGTTGATGCCATGGTGGCAGCAGCCACTAAAAAGGAGTTGGCTGACCCTTCAGTACTTGTCCATCATCCTAATAAGGAATCTAGGACAATGGACAGGTATGGCAAGCGGATGTTTTCTTCAGCGACCTTTGCTATGCGGTCGCTGAATTATTTGTGCCATTTCACCCATCTCCAGAGAGACCTTCTCAAAGAACTTGGTGATACCTTACAGGACCCATCAGCTGTAGGGTCTCAGGAAAAGATCAACTCCCAGCTGGGGGACCCTGAACTCTATTGTCAACTCCTCCATGCGGCTCATTTCCTATGCAGCCGATGGAGCGAGTAGGGCTGCAGGCACGGGCGTTGCTCTAAGGAGACACGCCTGGATGCGGCTTTGCAATTTTGCTGACCCCTTCAAGGCGTCTTTCACCAACACCCCCTTTGATGGTTCTGCCTTGTTTGGACCTCAAGTGAAGGATACATTGACCAGGTGCGAGCAGGAAGGCAAGACTCTGTCTGCCGTGGGAGTCCATTTTTCTACTCCTAGACCATACCCTAAGGGTCAGAAGAGTGGGTAAATGTGGTTCCGCAAACCTCAGGGAGTACTGCCTGATGCACATGGTGAATTTTCCTCCAGAGGCAGAGGAGGGAACAATAATAGACGCTGCCCGAGGGGCAGGGTGGGGGTCTGCAGAATCAGGGTAGCAGAGAACCCTTCTCTGACAAACCCTTCCAGCACCCCTGAGGAGCTGCCCGATTGTCCACTTCGGAGGCAGTCTGGGGAAGACTATCGCTGTACCCAGAAGCCTGGTATTCCCTCACGCAAGACAAATGGGTACGGTCGATCATATCTGAGGGTTACAAAATTCCCTTTATTCACACCCCAAAACAGCCAAAAGGGCCCCTTCCAGACGTTCCACCCGGTCTGAGGGATCAAGCAGCACTAGAAATTTCAAAGCTGCTAAAAAAAAGAGCCATCCAGCCAGTCCCAGCAGACCAGCAAGGATCCGGTGTCTACTCAAAGTTCTTTTTGGTACCCAAAAAGACAGGGGACTGGAGACCTATTTTGGATCTCAGCAGGCTGAACAAGTCTGTTCAAAGAACGAAATTCCGGATGGTCACGCTTCAGTCCATTCTACCCTTTCTGGGTCAGGACAATTGGATGTGCTCTATAGACCTTCAGGATGCGTGCTATCATATCAAAATGAACAGGCGCTCCAGGAGGTTTCTCCGCTTCCGGCTGGGAGCCAGTCACTACCAATTCAGAGCCCTGTCCTTTGGCCTCACCACAGCCCCCAGGGTGTTTACCAAATGCATGGCAGTGGTTGCTGCTCATCTGAGACAAGGATTCCAGGTGTTTCCATACTTAGACGACTGGCTCCTTACTGCCACCACCAAGCGTCAGCTACTCCATTCCAGAGATTATACCCTCCAAATTTGCAACGAGCTAGGTATCTCTATAAACTCCGAAAAGTCTGCCTTGTCACCTTGTCAATCTATTACCTTCATAGGCGCCATTTTAAACACAGTGGAACTGTCAGCAAAACTGCCTGTACAAAGGATTTCAGACATTCGCGATCATGTTCAAATCCTACTACAAGAGAGCAGAGTCCAGGCCAGATTCGTACTAAAAACCCTAGGTCTCATGGCAGCAGCCATCACATTACTCCCCCTAGCTCGCTTTCATATGCTGATCCTATAATGGATGCTGTTTTCCCAGTGGTCCTATCAACAGCTTCCAATGTCACACAGCATTCTAATCACTCAGTCATGCAAAAGGCACCTTTCGTGGTGGATGGTCTCCCCTCAGGTTCTTCAGGGCAGACCTTTTGTCCTTCCTCCTCCTCCTGTTGCTACTGTGACAATGGATGCCTCCCTGATCGGGTGGGGGGGCATTTTCAGGGCAGGACAGTCCAGGGCACATGGCAACCTTTCGAAGGCCACCTGCACATAAATGTCCTGGAAATGAGAGCGGTACTTTTAGCGTTGCAAGCCCTTCAAGTCACTCTACCCACCGGGACTATTGCAATTCAGACAGACAATATGTCTGTAGTGTGGTACATCAACAAGCAGGGCGGAACCACGTCCTACCCCCTATGTCAGGAAGCACTCAGACTTTGGCAGTGGGTGATCTCTTCTCAACGGTTTCTGGTAGCAACGCATATCCCCGGGAAGTCCAATGTCATAGCGGACAGGCTGAGCAGAGCCATTCTCGTGCCCCACGAGTTGTCTCTCAACCAGCTAGTAGCGGAAAAAAATTTCAGAAGGTGGGGTCAGCCTTGCCGCGATCTTTTTGCAACCCCTCAAAACAGCAAGTGCCAAGACTTCTTCACCCTCTTCCCTCTCCCAGGTCTTCCCCCCAGAGACACTCTAGTCCACGATTGACCCCGGGGTCTTCTGTATGCTTTTCCCCCCTTTCCCTTAATTACTTAGTTAATCCAGAAAGCAACTGCTTTGAGATCCAGAATGATCCTTCTTGCCCCTTACTGGCCTCGGCAAATTTGGTTTCTGTTCCTGTAACGTCATCTACTAGATCAGTCCTGGCATCTGGACCCAGCGCCAGATCTTCTGACACATCAGTTGGGCGGGCTGCATCAATCTCTTCAATCTCTCAACCTCACAGCTTGGTTGCTCCACTTCCAACCGTAGCCAGGCTTCCCTCAACCTCTCATTCAGTTCGTGACATCATCCTCGCTTCGCACAAGCCTACTACCAGAAAGACTTATGCTAGCAAATGGAAATGTTTCTCTGTTTGGGCAGGGGAGAAACAAGTTGACCCTTTTACAGCTCCTGTCCATACGGTTTTAGAGTTTTTGGCAGAACATTTTCAAATTGGTTCTTCTTCAGCCACCATCAGAGTTCAGCTGGCAGCTATTGCAAATTTTCATGTTGGATTGTCAGAGACCAGCATTATGTCACACAAACTTTGTAAAGCCTTTCTAAAAGGAACTCTCTTACTTAGGCCCCCGGTAAAAGATCCTCCCCCGCCATGGGGCCTAAATTTGGTGCTGTCGTCTTTAATTCTCCCTCCCTTTGAGCCTACGGCTTCCTGTTCGTTAAATTTGCTCTCTTGGAAAACTCTGTTTTTAGTAGCCATCACTTCAGCGAGAAGGGTATCGGAACTTCAAGCCCTTTGTGTTCGCCCTCCTTACCTTGTTTTTTACAAAGATAGAGTGTCACTTAGGACTAATCCGTCCTTTTTGCCCAAAGTACTCTCTGAAAAAAATCTGAATCAGACCATCGATCTTCCTGTCTTCTTCCCACTTTATACCAATAGGTCTGAACGGAAGTTACATTGTCTGGACGTTCACCGTCAGTTATGCTTCTACCTGGAATGAACCAAGCAGACGAGGAAATCATAACAGCTCTTCCTGTCTTACGCGGAAGGGAAGCATGGCCTGCCAGTTTCCAAAGCAACCTTGTCCAGGTGGTTGACCTCTGTTATAATGTTGATTTACCAATTGAGGCATAAAGAGCTCCCTATTAAGCCCAGAGCTCATTCAACCAGAGCATTAGCTTCTTCAGTAGCCTTTCAGGCAAGATTGCCAATGGATTTCATTTGTGCAGCGGCCACATGGGCCTCTCCTCATACCTTCATTTCTCATTACAAGCTGGACATGACCTCTAGAAGTCGGGCTGATTTTGGTTCCACTGTACTCAAGAGTCTGTTCCATTGAGCCACCCAAGACTAAGTTGCTAGGGACGCTGTCCCATCCAGCAAGAATGAAGACGAGATTGACAACTTAACATTGAGAAGTTATGTACTTACCATAACGTTCCATGTTAGTTGTCTTCACTCGCCTTCTTTCTTCTCCCATGGGGTCGCAAAAGTATGGAATACCCTCCACCCTGACCTCAAGTTATAAAATCACACATCCACATTTAAAGACCTCCTCAAATCACACCTTTGCACCAACCCCCTTTGCAACTGCAATGACCCCCCCCCCCCGAATCCTCACCCCACTGTAGGCAGATTACCATCTGATGCATACTTTTAACTATCATTTTGGTCCACCTATGTGCATTGTTTATTTTGTAAATATGTGCTTACTCTGAGAATCTTATGTACATGTATTGTACTAGTACTATAAGATCTGTGATCACATATCTGTATTATGAGCTTGTACTGCATTTAACTGTTTTTGCCTTTTATATGTTAGCATTCTACCACTTGTTATCCTACTACTTTTATTGCGTTTAATTGTCTTGCCCCTAAAAAAAGTCAGCATCTTACTAATTGTTCTTTAACTTCTTGGAGTTTTTCTCCCCAGGACCCCGCTGAAAATGGACACTAGCTGTCCAGTCGGATTATCCTGGTAAAACAAGTGTTAAATAAATAAATAAAATAAAAATATCTTTGGTTTTTGCCTGTAGAAGTTAACATATTTTATAAGACTGTAATACCAGATACCTTTCCAGCACAAATTTAAGACCCTGTTGAAATCTTGTCAAAACAGATTATTATGTATAAACTACTTAAGCTGACATTGGTAGCTGAAAAGGTTGAGATTCCTGTAATCTAGTGTGCATATTATTCAGTAGCTGCCTTTGTGAAAGCAACTGTGATCAGGAATCACAGAATGCATGTCTGGCACCCCTGTTTTGCAGGGTTATCTTTCCATTATCTGCCACTCTTGAGTCTTGTACTTCTTGAGATTCTTCCAAATATTCACCACCCAATTAGCTTTTCAGCAGTAAGACATTGTAAACAAAAATATACTGAACCTTCAAGTGTGACGCCATTTAAGCTTAAAGGATATCCACCCACCATTCTGATTAGAATTTAATTTGGACTGAGACTTGGATTTTGTATTTAGTGTGGTGGTACTGCAACATATTATCATGTTATACAATTATTTTCATAGTAGATGCTTGCTATACAGTGCCTGAATGAGTCACACACACGAATTTGCTGTAGTTATTCTTGTCATTTCTGGTAAGGCCGAAGCAGTTAGTCCTTCTGTCAAGGATGCTTTATCTCCCAACTGCAACTGCTGCTCTTAATTCTCAGAAAGCAGTCATTTAGACTACAGTACAAAACACTGTCTGATTTATAATCTTCCTTGATGGATCCTTGGTTGGGTATTACTACTTCACCAGATATTCTTTAAATTAAAATGCAGTGTTCTGGGGTATCTGTTTATGTGGCTGATGTGTGCAGTATTGTAATGTGCTGGTTATATAAATGCACTCATCCATGGAGCCCACCAGTTCTTTTTACTGCCACAGTTCAGATCTTGATACCTGCTATTGTTGGTGAAGTCCTGATTTTGCATACCTAAGCATCGTAAGTGCCCATCTAGTAACCAGGTTGTACCAGTTATCCATGCACAGTCTTAAAGAGCACAATTTGTAACTGCACCAAATGTCGAGATTCAACCTGGCTACTGTATGTCAAAGGTGGGAAGTGTTTTTAGCCCGCTTTACACAGATGGTAATAGTAGAACACTTTTTTTGTGGGGAACTGTTTGGTGGCCCTCTTAAACTCTATGTAGGCAAAGTCCATAAATGCCCAGAGAGTACAAGCTATCAAAGTTCTCAGGAAGTTGCTAGATCAAGAGCTGGGCCTGTACCAGCATCTTCTTTACTGCCAGCAGGGAGACCACAGTGTACCAGCATTTCAACTCAACCACCCAAAGGTGCAGAAGGGAAAAGCTATGGGCTTTCCTGTTTGTTTTATACGATGGTAATGTTTGAGGATGCATAGGGCAAGGGACTGGCAGGAGGGTCCCTTATGAGATTCTGTCTTTGAGATTATGAGGGATATAGTGGACAAGCATCTTTTTCCTGCGCCTAGAAGAAAGTCAGTCCTGAGGCAGTCTTGTTAGGCCATGTATGTCACTGCTGCTGTCCCCAGTCTAGCAAGAGGTCAGTCCTGCACCCATACTCTACTTTGGCAGATGACTAGGGGCCCATGAAATGCTCTTCTTGCAGTCATCTTGAGGAGGTGCTTCTTGGGGTGTCAGTATTACCGTTTCTCTTCCTACCATTAGAGTGTCCAGAGCTTACCCAAGACTGTCCTTTCTATAGAAAGACGACACTCAAGTTCCCCCAGAAGGTGGCAGTGCTTTCACTTAGAGGAGGAGTCTTCTCCAGAGGCCTACACCTGGTTCCAGCAGTGCTCAATGCCTTAGAGTGAGAAAGGTCTGGCAGAGTCTCCTGCACCAGGGTTAACAAGGTCAGGCACTTATTGGCAGCCATTTTTATGGGGAGGACACAGCTTCATGGCTGCTGGAACACACCTTTTATGGAACATGGACCATTGCAATTGCCAAGCCCCACATAATCCTTTCTGTTACCCATGCTGCCTTAGATGCCTTAGACAGATGTGATCATGAGCATATATGCCCTGTTACCTGATCTATGGCACTCATCTGATACGTGCTGAACTCCACCTACCTTGCCACACCTCAACCAGGCACTGACTTACCCATTCTAGACCTGCTTCTAGGAGAGCATCTCCTTCCCATGTGTGTTGAGAGAGGGTCTCAAAAGACCCAATAGGCTTTATATTAGAGATGGATATAAACACAGAAATTCTTCTGTATCTTCCCTCACCTAGGGAATCCCTTCTTTGGAGAAATCCACAGTTCATGAAGTTCTTTGTGGATTGACTGGTAGATCCCCAGAAATGTCTTTGAGTATCATAGGTAGGTACTAGGCTATTGGCCCTAGGCCATGATTAAGCTTAGCCAACATGTTACAGCTTTCATCTCCCACGTGATTTAGTTACCTGCGCCTCTGTCAAGCAGGGCCACAGAAGTGATTCCCGGGGTGAATTGCCTGTTTCCCTTCCACTCATCAAGATTCTTCTTGAAGAACGCTAATGAGGAGCACTGCCTCACCTGTATGGGGACCTTATTCCAGAACAGGGGGAGTCTTTGGGACATGAATCTGTCCCTCCAAGTCCTGTTTATTGTTGAGGTCAGGTTTAGGTCCCTTGAGAGTGTAGCTCTGGTGGATTGGGTTTTTGGAGCATTTCCAGCAATTCTGGGTTTGACATAGCCTTGTATGTCAGGCAGAGATCACCTCTGAGTAGCCGGTATGCGACTGAGTACAGTTTGTTTTTTTGGCCTCATGGCATAGGGCATCTGTTTAAAGCCCGTTATCCTCTTTGTGAGGTATTTTTGAGGCCTCTCCAGTTGTTGCAAGTGTCTTGCAAGGTACATCCTGAACGGGGCATTATATTCAATAACGGGTCTAATGAGTGATGAGTAGAGGGGGACAATACCTTCTTTTTCCTAGATGCAAACCCCTTTGTGATAAGCTGGGCCATGTAGAAGGATTTTCTAACCACTTTAGCGATATGGTTGTCAAAGGAGAGGTTGCTATCCACCTGAGTTCCTAGGTCTCTTATCACACTCTGTGTTAAGTGGGCTGCCACTTATGTTGTAATTCACGGGTACTTGTTTTTTCCCAAAAGGGATGACAATTCACTTTTTGGCATTTAGCTTGAGGCCATGATTTTGGCACCACGTATCTGTATCAGTGAGACCCTTTTGGAGGGTGTCTACGTCAGTAGGAGTCTCAGTTATGGCACCCAGTTTGCAGTCGTCTGCAAACTTTGTTAGCCATAGTCCCTCCGTGTTTGCTTGTACCTCAGAGAAGTAGATATCAAGCAGGATGGGTCCCAAGACTGAGCCCTGTGGTACTCCACTTGTCACAGGTTTGAAGTTGGATCTAGCATTTCCTATTCTCACTGAATGGGTTCTATCCTTGAGCCAGTTAGCAACCCATCTTGTAATGCATGGGTTTTTATTTAGGTTGGTGAGTTTGTCAATAATTCCCGAGTGGGGGGATGGTATCGAGGGCTTTCGCAAGGTCAAGGTATGCTGTGTGGACCACCTTTCCTTCATCTATTGCTTTAGTAACCACCTCGAAGAAGTCAACCAGGTTTAGGAGACATGACCTTCCCTTTACGAACCCAAACTGGGTTGGGTCTAGGGTTTGTAGGTTCCCAATGTCTTTGTTTTTGAGTTCCATGGTGATGCGCTCCATGGCCTTGCAGACGAGGCTCGCCAGGCTGATGGGGCAGTAGTTCCAGGGGTCAGTGGTGACACCTTCCTTGTAGAGTGGGATAACTGTTGCCGTACACCACTGAGTGGGCACATAGCCTGTGGTGAGGCTGTGGTTGAACATGGTATTAAGGTGAGGGATTAATTTGTTTTGGAGTTCATGTAACACGCAGCCTGGGATGCTGTCTGGACCCATGGATGCTATGTTTTTTGCTTTGGAGAGTGCTATTTTCACCTGGGTGTTTGTGATTGTAGGAGCAGCACGGTCTTCTGTTATGGATATGGCCCTTTAGGGGGTGAGGGTAGAGTAAAATTTGCACTGAACCTATCTGACAATATGATGGCGATATCAGTTGGTTCCATGAATTTAGAACCATTATGCTGTAGCTCAGAGCAGATCCGAGAGTTGCTGTTTAGGTTCTTGACATAGCTAAAAAATGCTTTGTGGTTGCCTTTTGTGTCTGTTGTGATTTTTCTTTCAAAGCTCGCCATAGAGGATTTTATAAGGGTTCTTAGCTTTTTGTAGAGGTTGGCCAGGGAGCACCTCCATTCCTGGGTTTTTACTATTTTTTTTTTGTAATAATTTCTTCCTTCTGTTATAGAGCTTATTTATGGCCGGTGTCCACCAGACGGGTTTCCTCTTTTTGGAGGAGTGGGTCTTAGTCTTGTTTGGGATAGCACGGTCCATGCACTCATGCAAGTGTTTGTAGAGTGCTTTTGTGTAGGTTACAGCAGATTCAATTATATTGACATTCTGCGTGGGAGTAATGAAGTTTGCCACCTCCGTCTTGAGTAGCATAAAGTTTGCTTTGGAAAAGTTTTTCACCATTGTTTCCTTGGGAGGGGTGAGGGCAGTAAGTGGATATCTAAGGTGATGAGTTTATGGTCTGATCTGACCAATGAGGAATTTACCTCAGGTGTGGAGCACTTGTCCCCCATGTTGATTATGACCAAGTCCAGTATATTTTTTCCTCATGTGGGTGTGTTTATAAGCTGGTCCAGGGCATTTTAGTTAATATATTCCAGGAAGTGAGCAAGGGTATTAGTGCTTCCGTAGTTTTTCCCAGTTGATGTTTGGGTAATTGAAATCACCTAGTATTAGGGTGTTCGGTTGGACCCTCATGTTTTCCAGTACCTCAAGGAATGAGGAGTGAGTGTCTTTGGGCAGGGATAGTGATCTGTAGCAAGCTACAATCTGGATTGCGGTTTTGCCCATTGTCAGTTGCACTTGGATGATCTCCCGAGACATCATACTTTGCAACCAGTCTGGAGGTGTGGTTATCCTTGATGAATATGGATATGCCTCCTATTTTTGTATTTCGGTCCGGGTTTTGTGGTTGAAATGTGTGGTATGAGTTGTAGCCTGGAATCGCTGTGGTGCTCTATTGAGCCTTGAACCAGGTCTCTATTACTGTACAGATATCTATGTTCTCCATTTTGAGGAGTGCCTCGAGAGTGCATTTTGAGGTTTAAACTCCTAGTGTTGAGCAGCATGACCCTCAGTTTTTGTCCCTAGTACTTGTTATGGTGGTGGGTTTGTCTTTTGAGCCTTGCCTAAAAAAGGCACAATGGGGGTGGCAAGAACCTTTGCCAGTATCCTGAATCCCAGGGGTGACAGGTGCAAGGCATCTGTGCTGAAGCATCAAGGCTTGTCGAGCATGTCATCCTGGGCAGACAGATACTGGATCATCTTTGACAGCAGAAACTTAGCCAGTTGTTGAAATTTATAATTTTATCCTTGTACTGAGGTATCATTCTTGGTGAGGGTAAGATGCTACTCGGGGCTAGGGTCATACCTGCCTTGGTTACATAATCAGAGAGCTCTTCTATGTCCCTTTTCATGTAATCCAGGGAGGTACATCTTAGGTCATTCACACTTACATGGACAATGACAGAATCATATTTGTACTTGTGGAGTGACCTGAGTGCCTGGGTAATGTGGCTAATTCTGGCACCCTACAAGCAACTGACAGTGACCTTCTCTTTGTCCAGCCTGGTGAGTGGGACATCAGTGTGCCTGACTATGGAGTCACCTATTACAAGTGTGTTAGGTATGGTGTTTTGCCTTAAGGGCTGCGGTTGTGTGACACACTGGTTTTGGAGGTTATGTGTTGATTGCGGTGTGTTTGTGGGTGTAGCTTGCTTGCGTGTCTGCTTTGGAGGTCTCTGTTTCCACAGATTTTTATTTAGAGCCTCCAAATATGTCTTTGTGTATCTGTGTGTGGGATTTGCAGTTGCTTGTTTGGTGGGTCTAAGTGTAGTAAGTGGGGTGTTGCAGGTTGGTACCTTCTCCTCATGACTGTCAATTTCAGTCGTGGCTGGAGAGAGTTTTGCCTCAAGTTTGGCTGTGTAAGTGCATCTGTCGCAGATTTTGGTGTCGTGTGGTAGGAGGAGAGGGTTGTCTGTGTACATGAGGCAGTTTTGACATTGTCTCAGGATGCCCAGATTCATCGGGTGAACAAGAGAATACACTGGGAGCTGGCTCTTGAACATGCCTGAATGGGTTGAGGAACTTATTCTTGTTTACCTGGTGGGGGGAGAGTAATTAGACTGTTCCCTACAAACAAACAACTGTTGAGGATCGAGCACTGTAGTTTGTCAGTGCTTCTGTCACTTTTTTGTAGCAAGTGCTAGACAGAAGCGCTGATTTGAGTGCTTGAGTGCAGGAGTTTACTATCGGTACAGATCAAGTGCAGGGTAAACTACAGCTGAATTGAGTGCTTAGAACGAGAGAAGGCTAGTTTCAAGGGAAAATTTGAAGTGCAGACTTTATGACTCCGGGAATGGTTTAACCCTAGCTAACCGATGCTGCCCAGCACGCAAAACTGCGCAATCACGGTTTTTATAGCAGGAAGATCAAAAGAGAAATTAGCCCAAACTGGCCAATAAAGCTACAATTTCTGAGTAGAAACCACCCCTCAAGAGACAGGCAGCCCAAGGTTCACCACTCTCACTGATGAACAAGAAACTTCCTTCCACCTTAGTAAGGTATGGGTAACACAGAACTAAAACACTACCCAGAAGTCAGCAAAATCTGAAATCCGGATACAGCTAGGTATAGAAAGGCAGGAACCTAGAGTAGAGAAATATTTTTGGGGTTTTTTTTTTGTTTTTTAAGCAGAAATAGAGCAAATACAATTAAAACAGTACTGTTTAAACAGAAAATGGCTATCGCTCTTGAGTGTGTAGCCAAATACAGTAAAACAGCTAAATATACACTTGCAAATGATTTTAAAAAGTGCAGTCACATAAAGGTGCAGTAAACCGATTTAAATGCTTTAAAAGTTTTAGAAACGCTAAAAATAGAGCGTTTACGTGGAAATAAGATTAAAAATCAAACCAGCAGTCGCAAATCAGTGCAAAGTCTCTCCTTTTTCTCTCTGCTGCTGTAGGGCACAAGGAAAGGCTCCAAAAACACTATGCAAGTATAATTCTGTTACATAACTTGCTATAGCTTCTATGGCATTTGTTGTAAGACAGAGCTTGCTTTTAATAATGCAGGGAAAGTCACGTATCACTACAAGAAAGAAAATCTACTTAAACTATTTTTTGTTCTTTTAAAGACAGTAAATTAACGCTATTGAAACATTTTGCAACAGTCGTGAATTTTTTTACACTAAAACTATCATATTTACTGACTTAAACAATAAGTTCTAGCAACAACAAAATTGCCTCGTCTTCTAGGGAGTACAGACTGTGGAATCCATAATGAATAAGAAGGAGCCACAATACATCTTCTGTGTAGTGCCAGTGATTTGAGGTTGTTTGTTTTGCAGCCTGGAACCATTTGGATTCCACAGTCTGTACTCCCTAGAAAGGGAGAGACCCTGTTCAGGAAGCTGAATGGAGTGCGTGTCTGTAAACATTCTAGCACAGAGTCTTTTGTAATCATTTTGATCCAACATAAGCTCTTCTCAGCATTTTACTGCTTTATGCCCTGATAAGGAGTCTGCAGTACTAGAGTGGCTAAAAATGAGTTCTGCTGTGCTGTTCTGGGTTTATATCTGTCAGCTGCTTTTCCACCCTGTTCAGGTTCTGTTCTTTCATTATGAATCAAATACTGAAAGTGCTTTCAACCCTCCCTTATTAAAAAGTCAGGGAATAGGCCCCATGAAGCAGATACTGTTTCTTCCTCTGAATGGTGGCCGACGACTTAGCCGTCGGCGAGACTTTGTCAACAAAGCCACAGTCCTGACTGCATTTCAGTACTGTTTGATGTATCAGTTGTCCAGGTTAGGCTTAATATATAGAGCCTTGACAAGGAACAGGTGGTATCTGGATATGGTTTTAGGTGGCCTTGACTTAGAACTCTTGGATCATTTTCCATACAGAGCTTTGCTGAGACATCGGGCCATCTTCATAGAAGTCAGGGGACAAACTCAGACCCGGCTTCTCAAAGGAACCCTAAAGACTATCATGCCTTCAGAACAAGGTTGTGTGAGAGGTTATTCCTGTCTCTTTAGTTTTGATGGGGTCAGGAGATTTTGTTCTCCACTGTGAACTTCAACAGGCACATTTGGCCTGTCAGGTTGCAGAGGATAACTCCAGTGCCATGCCCCTGCTGCAGAGGGCACTTAAACTGTGTCAGTGCAGTTGATTTGGCACCTCTTGGTATTTATTGTTTGCGGCAGCACAGGAGGTTCCTTCAGTTTACTCTTCTGCACAGTGTGCTACTTTTTAATTTGTTCGCATTTATTGTGTTTACAAATGTACTGGCTGTTGTGACAGAGGATGAGTGACTTTTGGTGGTCCTACTGAGGGTTTCCCTTGTAACATCTTCAGTTTGGGCATTCCTGTGGTTGTTTTTGTTCTGCTAGGGATGGCAGCCTTCTTGTCTAGCATAGACTTAAGCAGGGACATCTACTACATCGAATTCTGGATAGTGGCCCTCAAGGGGTGGGCTCTGTCATACCTTTTGGCACATTGGCACTTGAGTGGGCTCCAGTTTTAAAAGTGTTGCTGTTTTAGTCTTGTGTTAAGTTTATGCTAGTCATTGTCACTGTAGCCTTGCAGGAAACGTTTTTGTTGTGTTCCTTTACCTGGACAACTGGTTCCCTGTTCATCTGGTAGGGGGATCCCTAGTAGCACCCTTTATGTGGTTCCTCGAATGGTTACCAGCTGTGGGGACCCCTATAAACTGGGGAAAACACACTCTTGTTCCTAGTCAGACAGTTGTTTAAAGGGGCAAAGTAGAACATTCTTCAGAGTATGTCATTCCTTCTATTGGAAAGGTCCCAGAAAGTTACAGTGATGGCAACCTAGACAATGTCCATAATGTATTTATGTATGTAAATCATCTTCTTCTTCTTTTGGCTGCTCCGGTTATGGGTCGCCACAGCAGATCAACTGTTTTCATTTCTTCCTGTCCTCTGCATCTTGCTCTGTCACACCAACCACCTGCATGTCCTCTCTCACCACATCCATAAACCTTATCTTAGGCCTCCCTCTTTTCCCGTTACCTGGCAGCTTCATCTTTAGCATCTTTTTCCCAGTATACTCTGCATCCCTCCTCAGCACATGTCCAAACCAGCGTAATCTTGCCTATCTGGCTTTGTCTCCAAACCTTCCAACCTGGGCTGAGCCTCTAATATACTTATTCCTAATCCTGCCCATCCTTGTCACACCCAGTGCAAATCTTAACATCTTCAACTCTGCCACATCAAGCTCTGACTCCTGCCTTTTTGTCAGTGCCACTGTCTCCAACCCATATAACATAGCTGGTCTCACTACCCTCTTGTAGACCTTCCCTTTCACTCTTACTGGTACTCGTCTGTCACAAATCACTCCTGACACTCTCTCTTCTCCACCCACTCCATCCTGCCTGTACTCTCTTCTTCACCTCTCTTCCACACTCCCCATTACTCTGAACTGTTGATCCCAAGTACTTAAACTCATCCACCTTCACCACCTCTGCTCCCTCCATCCTCACCATTCCTCTATCCTCCCTCTCATTCACACACATATATTCTGTCTTAGTCCTGCTGACCTTCATTCCTCTTCTCTCTAGAGCATATCTCCACCTCTCCAGGGTCTCCTCCATCTGTTCCTTACTTTCACTACAGATCACAATGTAATTTGCAAACATCATAGTCCACGGGAACTCCTGTCTGATCTCGTCTGTAAACCTGTCCATCACCATTGCAAATAAGAAAGGGCTCAGAGCTGATCCTTGATGTAATCCCACCTCCACCTTAAACGCATCCGTCACTCCCACCGCAGACCTCACCGCTGTCACACTACCCTCGTACATATCCTGTACCACTCTTACATACTTCTCTGACACTCCCAACTTCCTTATACAATACCACAACTCTCTAGGCACCTTGTCATATGCTTTCTCTAAAATCCACAAAGACACAGTGCAACTCCTTCTGACCTTCTCTGTACTTCTCCTTCAACACTCTCAGAGCAAACATTGCATCTGTAGTGCTCTTTCCTGGCATGAAACCATACTGCTGATCACTAATCATCACCTCCCTTCTTAACCTTGCTTCCAGCGCTCATTCCCATAAACTTCATGCTGTGACTGATCAGTTTAATCCCTCTGTAGTTACTACAGCTCTGCACATCACCCTTATTCTTAAAAATCGGTACCAAAACACTTTTTCTGCATTCCTCAGGCATCCTCTCACTTTTCAAGATTTCATTAAACAGTCTAGTTAAAAACTCCACTGCCATTTCAACTAAACACCTCCATGCATCCACAGGTATGTCATCTGGACCAACAGCCTTTCCATTCTTCATCCTCTTTATAGCTATCCTTACTTCCTCCTTGCTAATCCACTGCACTTCACAATTCACTATCCATACATCATCCAACCTTCTCTCCCTCTCATTCTCTTTATTCATCAACCCCTCAGAGTACTCTTTCCATCTGCCCAATACACTCTCCTCACTTGTGAGTATGTTTCCCTCATTATCCTTTATCTCCCTTACCTGCTGCACATCTTTACTAGCTCGGCCCCTCTGTCTAGCCAATCACTACAGGTCCTTTTCTCCCTCCTTATTGTCCAACCTTTTATACAACTCTTCATACGCCTTATCCTTAGCCACCTCTCTCTTTGCCATGCACCTCATCTCCTTATACTCTTGTCTACTTTCTTAATCTCTTTGACAATCCCACTTCTTCTTCGCCAACCTCTATCTCTGTATACTCTCCTGTACTTCATTCCACCACCAGGTCTCCTTGTCCCCCTTCCTCTTTCCAGATGTCACACCAAGCACCTTTCTAGCCGTCTCTCTTACTAGCTCTGCTGCAGATGTCCTTCATGGATGCATCTGCAGTCATAACAACTGGGTTGTCCTGTCGTCAGGCAGCCCTTCAGTCGGCCGGATTCCAAAGTCCGGGTCCGGCTTCGGCTGATGTCGCACTTCACCCGACGTCATCTCTGTTGGACTGCGGGTATAAAAGCATCAGCCGACGCCATTTTCTTCAGTCTTTCTTGCCGCGTGGCGCCCGAAGCAGAAGCTGTTCGCAAGTGCCGGTCGGTCGGATCCAGAGATTACTTCTACCGAATACTACTTGAAGACTTCTAAAGCTAAGTACCCCGTTGGGGACTCTTTCTTGCCTCAGCCGATGTCAGAAAAAGTTAATAATTGTTTAACCTGTGGGAAACAAATACCTCATAAAGATTTCAACTCTTACTGCCTGCCTTGCTTAGGCCCAGCCCACGTAGCAGCCTGTTCGTCCTGTGCTTCTTTCAACCGACGAACGCTTAGGCGTCGGTCGGAGTTTGCAGAACAGTTTTTCGGTTCTGATTTTGCGTACATTATGCCGTCGGATCCTCCGACTACGCATTCTGCCAAAAAACGCAAAGAAAAAGACCGACACTCGCGGTCCGTGGTTTCGGCCGAAACCATGGTTAAGCAAACCGCGAGTGTCTCGGTTTCGGCCGAAACCGAGAAAACTGATCAAAATACAGCTGAATCTATCTCTACAACTGAGGTCCCTGCTAACACTCTTGAATCGGCCTCAGAAGATGTCCTTCATGGATGCATCTGCAGTCATAACAACTGGGTTGTCCTGTCGTCAGGCAGCCCTTCAGTCGGCCGGATTCCAAAGTCCGGGTCCGGCTTCGGCTGATGTCGCACTTCACCCGACGTCATCTCTGTTGGACTGCGGGTATAAAAGCATCAGCCAACGCCATTTTCTTCTGTCTTTCTTGCCGCGTGGCGCCCGAAGCAGAAGCTGTTCGCAAGTGCCGGTCGGTCGTATCCAGAGATTACTTCTACCGAATACTACTTCGAAGACTTCTAAAGCTAAGTACCCCATTGGGGACTCTTTCTTGCCTCAGCCGATGTCAGAAAAAGTTAATAATTGTTTAACCTGTGGGAAACAAATACCTCATAAAGATTTCCACTCTTACTGCCTGCCTTGCTTAGGCCCAGCCCACGACGTAGCAGCCTGTTCGTCCTGTGCTTCTTTCAACCGACGAACGCTTAGACGTCGGTCGGAGTTTGCAGAACAGTTTTTCGGTTCTGATTTTGCGTACATTATGCCGTCGGATCCTCCGACTACGCATTCTGCCAAAAAACGCAAAGAAAAAGACCGACACTCGCGGTCCGTGGTTTCGGCCGAAACCATGGTTAAGCAAACCGCGAGTGTCTCGGTTTCGGCTGAAACCGAGAAAACTGATCAAAATACAGCTGAATCTATCTCTACAACTGAGGTCCCTGCTAACACTCTTGAATCGGCCTCAGAAGTTTTACCCACTACGGTGCTTACCACTGACTTATCAGACACCATTCCCTTGGATGTCTCTACCCCAGCACGTGGTGCTGCTAGGCCTCCAGCAGCCATGTCCATTAAGGCCTTCGCCAGGGCTAAAGCAGCCAAGACTACTAAAACAGTGCCTGTTAAACCCCCCTCAACCAGGCCCTCTTCCAGTTCTCAAATGCTTACTTTGGCAGAAGATTTAATTTCATTAATTAGAGGATCTCAATCTCACCCAGACAGGGCCTCTCAGCCCCCAGAGAAGAGACCTAGGGCAGAGCCCCATGAGCCAGTGTCCTCTGATGATTCTGCTGATGAATCCGACATTACTGACCAGCCAGAGGCTCCTTTCTCCAATTTTGAAGATTCTGAGGCTGAAGAATCCATTCCAGCTGCTTCCCCACCAGAAGAATTCTCCTTTGGGGAAACCTTGCATGCCATGCGAGAACAGTTCCTATGGCAGCAACAGGATTTTTCAGACTCCAGGAAAAGACTTAGGACCTTTTTGCACCTACCACAGCAGAGGCCCTTAGCTATACCTCCTGTTCTCTCTGTGGTGGATGATGCTTTCAATGATGTCTGCTCCGCTCCAGATTCTTTACCCCCAGCCCCTGCCAAACCAGACAGATTTTACAGGGTGCCAGATACTCATCACCACCTTTACAAGGCCCCTCTTGCAGACCCCGAAACTATTTCCCAGGGTCCCAAGGCAGTAGCCGCGACCATAGCTAAAAACCCTGTTCCTTCTGAAAGGGAAGCAAGGTCATTAGACAGATGGGGTAAAAAGGTTTACACTTCAGCCACTCTCTCAGCTAGAGCTTTAAACTGTCAGTTTCACATGATACAATACCAAGAGTTTATGCTTGATCAGTTAACTAAAAAACTAAACACTGATGAATCTCTTGATAAGAAATATGTATTAGAAATGGTAAATAACATACAGCAAGTTAGTAACCACTCTTTAAAATGTGGCTATGATGCACTGGAGGCTTCATTTAGATCAGCCATGACTGGCACTGTAATTAGAAGGCATGCATGGCTAAAGGAGCAAGCTTTACGGATCATGTTAAATCTAAATTGCTAGATGCTCCTATGGATAAAACAAGTTTGTTTGGTACACCTGCCCAGCAGGTTATGAAGAAAATGGAAGAAAAGGCAAAATCAGTCCAGACAGTTAAAGATTTCTTGCAGGTTCAACCCCAAGGTTTAGCAGGAACTGGCCTGCCAAAAATTGGTCCTTTCCTGACTCCACAAGACCTCAAAGGGGCAGGAATAGACGTTCCAGAGGCAGAAACCAATCCAGAGGAGGTGCCTACAGAGGACGACAGTGGCAAGGTAACAACAGAGGCACAGATTCAACACCTGCCACTACATCAACACAGCCACAGTGACTCAATTCTAAACCCGCCAACCAGGGAACAGATAGCAGCTCCTCTAGGTGGAAAGCTAACCTTATTTTCAAAAAACTGGCACCACATAACAAAGGACAAGTGGATTTTACGAACCATAGATCAAGGTTACCGGTTCCACTTCCACACTTTACCAGACAAAAGAGGAATGCCAAATCTACCTCCAAATCAAAAGACAGAGGCTCTACAACAGATAATGGAGTTAGCAAACATGAGAGCTGTGGAGAAAGTGCCAACAGCAGAGCAAGGAAAGGGGTTCTACTCCAGACTATTCCTAGTTCCAAGAAAGGAAAAAGTTGGAGACCAATTCTAGACCTGTCCACCCTGAATACTTACATCATTGTCCCAAAATTCAAAATGCTGACCCTACAGCAACTTCTTCCCATGCTGGGCAAGGAGTGTTGGCTGGTAACTCTAGATCTCAAGGAGGCATACCTGCACGTCCCCATTCGACCAATCTGCAGAAGATACCTCAGATTTCTTGCAGGATCAGAGCACTATCAATTCTCAGCATTGCCCCTTGGCTTATCTACTGCGCCCAGAGTATTCACAAAATGCCTGGCATCAGTAATCGCCCATTGCAGACTACAGGGAATTCAAATTTATCCATACCTGGACGACTGCCTGATACAAGGAGACAACAAAAGCAAGCTGACAACAGATTTACAAAGGGTCATTTACTTGCTTCAAGCACTGGGATACACAGTCAATTTACAAAAGTCAAGACTGATACCATCCCAGACAAGGACTTTCCTGGGAGCGGAATTGGACACAGTAAGACAAATGGCATTCCTAACTACAGAAAAACAAAAAGAACTCCCTCTTTACTTCTTGGCTCTAACAAAACTGAACAAGTTAACAGCAAGGAAGGTACTGCAGGCCTTCGGTTTCATGGCATCATGCATAATCTTGGTTCCATTTGCCAGACTACATATGAGAAAACTACAGTGGTACCTAAAGAATTTATGGTCCCAACACAGACACAGCCTAGAAACGGAAATCCCACTAATACCATGCTTAAAACAGGAGTTCCTATGGTGGGCTCAGGCATGCCAGTCAAACCCAGGCCTGCCCTTTCGCAAGGGTCAAGCAAGCCAGACCATCACAACAGATGCTTCAGACCTAGGATGGGGGGTGCATATGCTGGACAAATGCGTACAAGGATTGTGGACACAGGACCAACTCCACCTGCACATCAACCTAAAAGAAATGCTGGCAGTAAAACTGGCAATCCAAAAGTTCAGACCATTTCTCAAGGAGGACCACTTGATGATAAGGACAGACAACACCACAGTCATGTGGTACATCAACAAACAGGGAGGCACTCATTCTTACCCCTATGCAGAATGACTTTGGAGCTGTGGACCCTGGCACTCAGCTACAACATCCAGTTACAGGCAATATTTGTGCCAGGAAAAGAAAACTCTCTAGCAGATATGTTAAGCAGGACCACATCGGATGCCCACGAATGGCAGCTGCACCGGATATCTTCAAGACCATCTCAAAGAAATGGGGAATGCCTCAGATAGATCTATTCGCATCACCTCTCAATCACCAGCTCAAAAAATTCTGCACAAGGACATTCCACCCACTAGCATGGAAAGTGGACTCGCTCTCCTTCAGCTGGAAAGGCCTAACAGCATATGCATTCCCACCTCTTCCCTTGATACACAAAGTACTACTAAAAATCAAGGAGGAACGTCCAAGGATAATCCTGATAGCTCCAAACTGGCCAAGACAGCATTGGTACCCACTGCTGAGGAGCATGTCTCGGAACAACATGTGGCCAATACCCCTGATGCCTTTGATGCTAACTCAGAACAACTTCAGCACCATGCATCCAAACCTAAAACGCTGCAACTGACTGCATGGAACATCACATAGCAGCTGCTAATACAGAACTTTCACAAAGAGTTAAAGACATTATTCTTGAAGCTCGCAGGCCTTCAACTAGAAGGAATTATGCTGGGAAATGGAAAAGGTTTGTCATTTGGAGTTCTGAAAG
The DNA here is from genome assembly GCF_019279795.1 of Protopterus annectens. Taxonomy (NCBI): domain Eukaryota; kingdom Metazoa; phylum Chordata; order Ceratodontiformes; family Protopteridae; genus Protopterus; species Protopterus annectens. The sequence goes on along the minus strand of NC_056732.1, from coordinate 1,266,439,958 downwards.
AGGAAAAGATGTATCAAACATAGATATGCCTAACATTCTGGAGTATCTGGCCGAGCTACTTCATTCAGGCCTGTCCTACTCCTCCATCAAGATTCATGCATCAGCTATTTCAGCAGAATACAGCTTTGATCCACCTGTTTTTTCACACCCTTTGCTCAGGCAGTTCCTCAGAGGAATCAAGAATGTAAAACCTCCAAGGAAACCACCATTGCCAGCATGGGACTTGAACTTTGTGCTAGAAAAATTGACACTATCACCTTTTGAACCAGCAGCAACAGCAGACCTACAACACCTGTCATGGAAAACTGCTTTCCTACTGGCAATTACTTCAGCAAGGAGGGTTTCAGAACTACAGGCCTTAATGGCAGTGCAACCCTTTCTAATCTTCCACCAAGATAGAGTGTCCATGAGGACTAATCCTACATTTATGCCTAAGGTGGTATCCAGAGTGTCTTTAAACCAGGCAATCCACCTACCTACCTTCTTTCCCAACCCACAAAACAGAGAGGAAAGAATACTGCATACCTTGGATGTACATAGACAGCTACGCTACTACTTGGACAGAACAAAAAATAGCAGAAAGACTGACCAACTTTTCGTAGCCTATGCAACAGGAAGGGAAGGAAAAGCTATTTCCAAACAGACAATCTCCAAATGGATAGGAAATTGCATACGATTCTGTTACTCCTTCCATGGAAAACAAATTCCACAGAACATAAGAACTCATTCTACAAGGGCAACAGCCACTACCACAGCCTTCTTACGAGGAGTGGCTACCAAAGACATTATTGAGGCGGCTACTTGGACCTCCGTGCATACATTTGCCAAGCATTATAACTTACCTCTATATTCCAGATCCCGAGCAGGGTTTGCCACTGCTGTTCTGCAAGGGATCCTAAACACACCATAATCTACTTTTATCCTCCTCCCCTAGTTGGCTATGGTATTCTACCCAGTTGTTATGACTGCAGATGCATCCATGAAGGACATAGTACAGTTTTGTACCTACCATAAATGTAGATGTCCGAATTGGATAGCATCTGCAGTCAGGATTACCCTCCCTCCTTCCCCTCTGTGGTACTCCTAGGGTGTTTACCCTTCTAATAGCTAGCTAGTGGGGGGATTTCTTTCATGGTGTATTTGTTTGTATTTATGTACATACATGCTTATTTTTGTGTTTACCTCTATCTTTTGGAAACATTGGCATCTATCCAAAATTTTTAGCCTTCTATAGGGCTTCTGGCATCTGGGGCAAGAAACACTGAAGAAAATGGCGTCGGCTGATGCTTTTATACCCGCAGTCCAACAGAGATGACGTCGGGTGAAGTGCGACATCAGCCGAAGCCGGACCCGGACTTTGGAATCCGGCCGACTGAAGGGCTGCCTGACGACAGGACAACCCAGTTGTTATGACTGCAGATGCTATCCAATTCGGACATTTACATTTATGGTAGGTACAAAACTGTACTTTACCCAGCTATTCGATTACTCTTCACTGCCACCCAGTGCCTGTCTGTGTATGTAAATCTATTAATTACCTTTATTTTTAAATTAAGATTTTCTTGTTTGTTCTCTCCATTGTAACTGCTGATGTGCTGCATACCACTGTAAAAACAGGTCTGTTGTAGTTTGTGTGTATACTGATCATGTCTAAATATCTACGTATGTAGAGTTGTATAAAAGGTTGGACAATAAGGAGGGAGAAAAGGACCTGTAGTGATTGGCTAGACAGAGGGACCGAGCTAGTAAAGATGTGCAGCAGGAGAAGGAAACCACACTCACTACAATTCCAGTCTCAAATAGACCTACCACGACAGCAAACCAAACACATAATCACACAAAAACATACTCGGAGGCTCTAAATAAAGATCTGCCGAAGCAGCAGAGACCTCCAAAGCAGACACCCAAGCAGCCGCTACCCCAAAACAAAACACGTGCAACACATATCTCACAAAGCCAGTGTGCCGAACAGTCACAGCCCTTAAGACTAAACAACACACCCGATACACTTGTAATAGGTGACTCTATCGTCAGGCACACTGACATCCCGCTCACCAGGCTGAACAAGGAGAGGGTCACGGTGAGCAGCCTGTCGGGCACTAGGATCCGCCACATAACACAAGCACTCAGGTCACTCCAAGGCAAGTACAAATATGACTCGGTCATTGTCCATGCTGGTGTGAATGACCTGAGACGTACCTCCCTGGACTACATGAAAAGAGAAATAAAGGAGCTCTCTGAGCATGTAGCCCAGGCCGGTATGACCCTGACCTTGAGTAGCATCTTACCCTCACCAAGAATGATGCCACAATATGAAGACAAGATGATCAATTTCAACAATTGGTTTAAGTACTGGTGTCATTCAAAGGGGATCCAATGCCTGTCAGCTTGGGATGATATGCTCGACAAGCCACGATGCTTCGCTAGAGACGGCTTGCACCTGTCACCGCTGGGCTTTCGGATATTGGCAAAGGCTCTTGCTACCCCCATAGTGCCTTTTTTAGGCAAGGCTCAAAAGACAAACCCACCTCCATAGGTATCACAAGGGATAAGAAACTAAGAGTAATGCTACTCAACGCCAGAAGTCTAAACCTCAAGATGCACGCACTCGAAACTCTCCTTAGCATGGAGAACATCGATATCTGTGCAATAACAGAAACCTGGTTCAGGGCTCCTGAGAGCACCCCAGCACTACCAGGTTATACCTCATACCATGCTTTTCGGCCCCAAAACTTGGACCGAACCAGAAAAGGAGGGGGAGTATCGATATTCATCAAAGATACCCACACCTCCAGGTTGGTGGCAAAGCACGAAGCATCAGAGACTATCCATGTGCAACTAACAGTGGGTAAAACTGCCTTCCAGTTTATAGCCTGCTACAGACCACCCTCCCAAACCCAGGAACCCCACTCGGCCTTCCTGAGAAAACTGGAAAATATGAAGGTCTCTCCAAACACCATTATATTGGGCGACTTCAACTACCCAAACATAGACTGGGAGCATTACTCTAGCTCCAACACCCTAGCCCAAAGGTTCCTAGAATTTATAAACTCAAATGCTATGGAACAACTTGTTACCACTCCCACAAGAGGGGAAAACATACTGGACCTGATCATCACCAACATGGGGACTCTATGCTCCAGACCAGAAGTGTATCCCTCACTGGTAAGATCAGACCATAAACTAATCTCACTGGATATTCACATCCCGATCCCACCCCCTGCCCAGAAAACCACAGTGAAAAACTTCTCTAAAGCAAATTCCACACTCCTCAAAACTGAGGTGGAATCCTTCAAAGCCCCCGTGCCTGTGGAAAATATGGCCCAGACCGCAGAATCCTTTATAAACGCATTCTATGAACACCTTCAGGAATGCATGGATCATGCGATCCCAAATAAAACCAAGACCCAATCCTCCAAAGGCAGACGTCCTGTCTGGTGGACCCCAGCCATAAACAAACTATACAATAGAAGGAGGAGGCTACTAAATGATAGAGCAAAATCCCAAAAAGGGAAGGCATCACTGATCAGTATTAGCAAAAAACTACGGGCACACATAAAATTGTCTAAGGCCAGCTTCGAGAGAAAAATTGCACAGGACACTAAGGGTAATCACAAGGCTTTCTTTAGTTATGTTAGGAACCTGGGTGGTAATTCCCAGATATGCTCAGAATTAGTCCAAAATAACAAAAAATACACCGAACCCACAGACATTGCCAACATCCTAGCTGACAGGTTCAGCGCAAACGTCTCCCCCCCGCTCCCCACCAAAAGGGCAAATATCTATCCCAGCAGAGTGCTGCCCCCCTGACATCTCAGATGCTCAGGTAAGAGCTGCCCTCTCCAAAGCAAAAAACACAGCATCAATGGGACCAGACGGTGTCCCGGGCTGCGTCCTACATGAACTCCAAGAAGAGCTAAACCCAAACATAAAACTACTGTTCAATCTCAGCCTTACTACAGGATATGTGCCCAAAGAGTGGCGTACAGCAACAGTGGTCCCTCTCCATAAAGATGGTGCCTCAACGGATCCTGGAAGCTATCGCCCCATAATCCTGACTAGCTTGGTCTGCAAAGCTATGGAAAGGATCATCATGGACCTCATAAATAAAGATATTGGGGACCTACAAACACTGGATCCTACCCAGTTCGGCTTTAAGTCAGATCCTGCCTCTTATACCTGGTTGATTTCTTTGAAACAGTCACCAAGGCCATTGACGAGGGGAAGGTGGTCCACACAGCCTACCTGGACCTCGCAAAAGCCTTTGATACAATACCCCACTCGGGCATTATAGATAAGCTCACCAGCTTAAATATAAACCCCTATGTCACTAGATGGATTGCAAATTGGCTCAAGGACAGAACCCACATGGTTAGAATTGCTGGAGCCATGTCAGACTCCAAACCAGTTACAAGTGGTGTCCCACAAGGCTCAGTCCTGGGACCTCTCTTGTTCGGTATATATTTCTCGGAGGTACAAGCCAACACGGAAGGACTGTGGCTGACCAAGTTCGCAGATGACTGCAAACTGGGCTCCATAATCGACTCTCCAGCTGACACAAGCATCCTCCAAAAGGGCCTCATAGAAACAGACAAGCCCACAAATTACCACATAGGTGGTAATCCATTAAGTACAGAAGAAGTAATTAGGGACCCAAGTTGATAGCAATCTCTCATTTGACAACCACGTGGCCAAAGTGGTTAGAAAAACATTTTGTATAGCCCACCTAATCATGAAGGGATTCACATCTAGATCAGGGGACGTCATCGTGCCTCTTTACTCATCCCTCATCAGACCCATAATTGAGTACAATGCCCCTTTTGGAATGTACCTTACCAGACACCTGCAGCAACTGGAAAGACCCCATAAGTACCTCACCAAGAGGATCAAAGGGCTCAAACAGATGCCATATGCTGCCCGGTTAAAAAAACTCCAGCTCTACTCAGTGGCATACCGCCTGTTCAGAGGCGATCTGTGCCTGACGTATAAAGCCATGTCCAACCCGGAATTAATGGACATGCTGCACCTCAGAAAATCCAAATCCCATCGAGCTACGCGCTCGAGAAACTTGAACCTCAGCACTGAAATAAATAGGACATGCTGGAGGGACAGATTCATAACCCAGAGGCTCCCTTCACTCTGGAGTAAAATCCCAGTCCAGTCCTTTCCTCTCTTCAAGAGGAATCTTGATGAGTGGATGGGAGATCGTAGGTTTACCCCGGGTATCACTTCTGTGTCACTGTTAGACAGAGGCACGGTATACTAACCTCGAAAAAGGGCATAGCAAAATACATTTAAAATGGGTGGCGAAAGCCAAACACATTCTGGCCAGGCTTATAAATGCCCTAGGGCAGATAGCCTAGTATGAACCTATGAACCTATATCTAAATGTATCTGTAATTTTTCTATGTGGAGCTTTTCTCCCTGGGCCTCTCTGCTGAAAAAGGGCCTTTTCGGCTGAGTCAGACACCCCTGGTTAACAAATATAAAATAAATAATAAAAATTGTTTGCATTCAGCGTTTTTGAGCCCATATATACTGGACTAGAAGTGTAAAATTATACAAATGACAATTCTTGCTGTTTTTTAAGTGAGATTTTTGTGTTGTAGCTGTCATTGTTTCTGGCCCTGTGTTTGTACCATGTGTTTATAAAGTATTGGAATGAAACAGCTAGAATTTTCCTTTTATTTTTGACCTGTTGAAGTACAAATGCAGTTTGTTGCTGAACTCTGACAGTCAGAATGCTGCAAAGGGAGATTAGGACCACTCCTCCTCCCTCCTTCCATGGTTGCTAGACTGGAGTTGTTTTAATTAAGAAAGAAGAGTGTAAAGATCTTTGACGTCTATTAGTACAGATGTGTACTCACCACTTCAGTTGGTGTATGAGAGGCCTTCTGTGGTGCTACTCATCACTCTCCTGCCATCGTCCATGTCTTGAAGGTCCCCTCTTTCCAGTATTCTTGGACAAACCTCCACTAAGTCAGGCAATTATAGCCTTTTATATCTTGCTTTCCTGTTTCACAGATTGTGTTTGCTGAGTGCACAGGGATCAAAGTGTGTATGACTTGTGTGTCCTCTTTACATCTCCAGACTTGATGTGAGCCTTTAAGATGTATGAATGCCTCTAAGTACAGAAGCTTGAAAAATGTCAGAAACGTGCTAACCTGAGAATATCAGAAAAAAAAGAAGTCCTTACTGTCCTACCATTGTCTCATGCGTGTATATTAGCTGATATGAGGAGTATGTATCCGTTGTACCTTGGGGTGCCGATGCCCTTTATCCCTGTCATAAGGATTCTATTTATGATCTAATGGGCATGCATGCCGTGAGCACTGGAGTGTGAGGTTTTTAGAAGAGCTGTGAATGAGGACGAAAATTATTATACAATTTTCCATTCTCTACTGTGGCTGGTTTTGAAGATCAGTTGACATTGTGAATTGGCTTAAATTATCTTTGCAGCAGGTTTTGCACCTGGGGGAAATCCATTTTTCCATGAACAGTAAGAGAAGTGGCCCCACTGGCAAGCAGCGTATACAAGGTTCCAGGTGTGTCTGTTTCTATACATACAGTTGAGTGAAAGAGTAAGTATAAAATGGTGATAAATGTCTGTACTACGGTATAGGATACATGACACAGTGAAAATGTAAGAAGCTGTTTGTTCTTATTGTCACAGAATTTAGTTTTTAGAAACAAATGATCCTGTCTCCTTGATCTGTGTTTAGTGGAGTGTACAAAAACATGGATGGGTACAGGACAGTGTCATTGGTAGGTAAGGATCACAGAAAAATGAAAGAATAATTTATTTTATTTTATTAATTTACATTTGTTGACCAGGCTAGTCCAACTGGATATATGTCCATTTTCAGTAGAGGCCCGGGGAGAAAAGCTCCAACAAACAAACACAATATTATATATAATATGAGACATTTACAAATACAGTTAAATGTACAAATAATTATCCTATGTATTACATTTTGTTACATTTCTGTAAACAGAATCATGGTATCATAACTGGAATAAAACCTACTGAATTGGATGCTGGGGTTATGATCTCATTATAATTTCCTGTTTTATTCTTTCAAAGATACATAATGGACCCCCACACCATTCCAATTTTGGATATTCCTATGCCAAGAGGATGATCGACGTACAGAACAGGTACAGTGTTGCTCTCAGCAGTAAACTACTGACAGACATTCTTCTGGAATGTTCAGCAAAAAAGCTACTTTCTTTTATGTTGTGTGTGTTGTCTAAATTGCACATAGGTTATTGAAATTTTGCTGGCATGCATCATTGAGATTAAAGCAAATAAGATTTTATTTTCATTTTATAATCTGGCATCAATGTCTGGTAACAGAGAGGTGAATATGCAGTGGTTGCTGTTTAGCACATCAACACTTCAAAAAAGTTATTCAAGGATGTATTTAACAGTTTTATCATAGTCTGTTGTATATAGGTGTGGTAAAAATCATTTATTTCTTTATATGGCATTTGTTTCCCAGGAAAGTCTGACTGGGTCATTCATGCAGTATTATGCATAGCAATTTTATGATTGCAAACCTTTTTTTTTTTTTTTTTCTTTAACTGCACATAGGTGTCCACTAAGACAGAGACACAAGAGAGGTGTTTCATATTTTAGGCTAATATTTCTCTTGATATTCAGCTTGTTTGTATTTTGCATGGTCTTCTTTCTATACTGTTAGCTGTTATCAGGAAGGGTCTTTCACATTAGAGACAGTCGCTCAATATAAGCAGGTATGCACAAAAGCTACACTGATATTTGTGTATGATGATCATGATACCACGATCAGTATTAATGGCGATATGATGTGTTGTCAGGTTATGCTGTTAGTGTTTGGAAACTTTAGTCATAGTCTCTTTTGGAAGATGAAGTACCTCTTATTGCCACCTGTCTAGTTGTTGTTGTTGTTGTTCTTGTTAAACAGAGGGCAAAGCATTGCATCAGTGACGTACAGAAATTGTGTAGTTAACTGACTGGCTGTTTTGATTTGTTGAGGGTAACAAGTATATATAGTGGCAGAGTTACTAATGATACTAGAGAGTTATGTAAAACAATGGCTGGCTGTACACACTATGCATTTCAGCTTATTTAATTTCATTTTTTATTTAACTTATACTTATCAAAATCACTTGAACAAGACATAGTGTCACATTTACCCTTGCTCTTTGGCTCACAGAAGTTATTGAACAACTTAGAGGCAGAGATAAGTCTTGGCTTCAAAATAAAACAAGAAATCAATGTCCAAAATGTCAGAGAAATCCAAAACCACACTAAAAAACATTTGGATCTGATAAAAAAACTCACAACACATCAATCAAGGATACCCACACCAAGACCCCCCAAACAGTTCTGGTCCTCCATTAAGAATTTGTTAAATCTAGATTGCCCAGCCCAACCAATCCCTTCTACCAACGACTATAACAAACCTATTCCTAACCAACTCAACCTTTACACAATCTGACAACCCCCCGTCAATCCCCATAGAACTATCGTCTAAAATCCCCTTCTTCCACATTAACCCAGTTCCCAACTCTATCACCAAAAACCTACTTAATCATAAGCTAAAACCCACTACACTTGCTGCTGACAAGTCTCCCTCAGAATATATTAGCAGAGCTGTCGACCCTTTAGCATACCCTCTGTCTGCCCTCATAAAGAAAAGTATGTACCCATTGTGGAAAAAGTCACTAATTATTCCCTGATTAAAAGGAGGAGACACCACTGAATTCTGTAATTATCACCCTTTAGCCATTCTTTTTTCACTATCAAAAATCATTGAAAAGTATACACAGTCCCATTTTCTCAAACACTTAATAGATAACCTCCTCTTTTCTGCCCAGCACTACTTCAGGCCACACCATAGCACTACCACTGCTCTTCTTAATTTCATCCATCATGTCAACCTCCACACCGACTCTAGAGACTTTGTTTTGTGTCTGTTCTTTGACTTGTTTAAGGCATTTGATATTGTATCCCATCAGATGCTTCTCCATAGACTGCCTTCACAAGACCTTGACACCCCCCCTCCCTCTCCTAGTTCCATAGCTACCTTTCTAACAGGTTGCAGGCAGTAAAATAGCCAATGTTAAGTTGTCAATCTCGCCTTCATTCTTGCTGGATGGGTTCGGAGCCGATCCTCGGCTCCGACTCGGCCACTTACTAAAGCTCGAGAGCTAATTTTACCGGCTCGAGGCAACCCTATATCCCATAATGCAAGGCGATGACTACCCAGATCTCGTTTGCCGCTTTCGCTTGCGAGGTGCTTTTTTTACCGGCTCCTGGTAAGTTTTTCAAATTTCAGACTTTCAGTCTCCCCCCTTTAGTTTTAGTCACTACTGTTGTTGCGTAAACTCTTAACGATTAGTTTAACCCTATTTCCGTTAGTGTTCCCTATTTTTCCAGTTATTTATCCCTTCCCCTAAGTTAGGCCTTAAGCCTTCCCCTTTCCTAATTTTTTGTCAGGGATTCTGTGTGGTGTTTGGGTGTGTTTGTATCCCTGTTTTAATTTTTATTGGATTGGGTGTTTGTGTGCGTGTCTGTGTTTTTTGTCACTTAGTGTTTCCTCGACACAGTTATGTCGAAGGAATTAAAGGTCTCAGGCTTCAAGAAGTGTGACTCGTGCTGTCAGAAGATGTCTCTGACAAACGGTCACACTTCTTGTGTTTACTGCCTGGGACCTCTGCACCTGCAGGACTCTTGTGCTGTCTGCCATGCCTTCAGCCCAAGAGTCCTGCAGGAGCGCAGAAATAAATTAATACTGAGGGGCTTATTAAAGCCTGAGAGCTCCCCTTCTAAGTCGACTCCGGGGAAGCCCTCGAAACCAGTTAAGCCTTCGGCTCCAAGCCCTAAGCCATCGGCTACTGGTTCGTCTTCTGTGACAAGATCGGCTCCGGCCGGAGCCGATCCTTCTATGTCACAAGCTACAGTATCGGCTCCATCCGGCGCCGATACTGCTAAATCTGGGCACTCAGTGTTGGCTCCGGCTGGAGCCGACGTATCCTCGGCTCCTTTGGCTCCACCTATCTCAAGAAAGAGATCAAGATCCCCTTCGTTGGAGTCGATACATTTGGCTCCGAGATCACTCCTGCTCTCAGAGCGGAGCCATCGGAGCCCGTCTTCTCGGTCGTCCAGGCTGTCCGACCACGACCTTGAGAGAGTGGTGAGTAGACTATTAAAGTCTCAGGCACTGGCCCAAATGCTCCATAGCCCATCTCAACAGACGGTAGCTATTACACATCCACCTCACATTCCTCCTTCGACTCCCTTACAGAGCTCGGAGCCGGAGCTCCTCGGAGCCGTGACTGTTGTGACTTCGGAGCCGATACCACCCCCCCTTCAGCTCCATCGTCTTCTGCTCCGATCTCCTCCTTGATGCATTTATTGGAGGGATCCGGGCATCTGGTCTCTCTCGTCGGCTCCGAGGGGGCGAGTGGCATCGGACCCTTGTCCGACCCCGTTCTCCCTCTCGGAGCTTCGGCGCTTGTGAGCTCAGCCCCGACGTCAGCCTCGGAGCCATCCCTGTCGGTGCGGCCTGGGGTTCCTATCTCTTCGGAGCGGGAGCCTTCTGGCCTCTCTGACGGGGGAGCCTTCGAGGTGATGAGGATCTACTAGCCCCAGGGCTTAGTCAGTGGTCATTTCCATCAGCTCCTCCCACTACAGTGCCTGCTGACGTCTCGTCCCACTCTCTTGCTCCCGGACCCAGAGATCCAACGCCTCAGGTTTCTCCACTGGGAATATCTTCCTCTTCCGAGGCTTCTCCTGACCCATCAGGTGAACCTCCGCGTAAGAGGACATGTAAGAGGAAACATCTAGACTCCCCCGAGTCTATTACATCCGATACTGACTTGGATGAGTCGGAGGGATCCTCAAGGTCCCCCTCTGAGGATGTCTCTTTCTCAGACATCCTTGAACTCCTTAAGCAGAGGGGGAACTGGCCTTCCCTTAATCCTTCCGAGGATGAGTCGGTATACCTGGAGGCGTTCGGGTCTCGACCATCCACCTCCCGGGTGTCTCCGCCTTTCGACCCTCTTATAGGTTCATAGGTTCATAGTAGGCTATCTGCCCTGGGGCAATTATAAGCCTAGCCCGATTCTGTATGGCTTACGCCACCCCTTGATTTGAGTATACTGTGCCCTTTTTAAGGTTTAGTTTACTGTGCCTCTGTCTAATAGTGACACAGGAGTAATCCCTGGGACAAACCTACGATCCCCCATCCACTTATCGAGATTCTTCTTGAAGAGATTCAGTGAGGTGCTCTGCCTCACATGAACTGGAATTCTATTCCAGAGCGAAGAGAGCCCCCCTGGGTTATGAACCTGTCACTCCAGCAAGTTCTATTTATTTCTGTGCTGAGGTTCAAGTCCCTCAAGCGTGTGGCTCTAAGGGATTTAGATTTACTGAGGTGGAGCATGTCCATTAATTCTGGATTTGACATAGCTTTGTATGTCAGGCATAGATCGCCTCGAAGTAGGCGGTATGCAACTGAGTAGAGCTGGAGTTTTTTTAACCAAGCAGTATATGGCATCTGTTTGAGACCCTTGATCCTCTTGGTGAGATACTTTTGGGGTCTTTCTAATTGCTGCAGGTGTCGGGTAAGGTACATCCCAAAAGGGGCATTGTATTCTATGATGGGCCTGATGAGGGATGAATAAAGGGGCACGATTACCTCTCTTGATCTAGACGTGAAACCCTTTGTGATGAGGTGGGCTGTGTAGAAGGTCTTTCTAACCACTTTGGCAATGTGGTTTTTGAAGGAGAGATTGCTATCAACTTGGGTCCCCAGGTCCCTAATAACTTTCTCTGTACTTAATGGGTTTCCGCCTATGTGGTAATTTGTGGGCACATTGATTTTGCCAAAGGGTATGACTATACATTTTTTGGCATTTAGCTTTAAACCATGGCGCTGGCACCAGTTATCTGTCTCTGTGAGACCTTTCTGAAGGATGTTTGTGTCCGCTGGAGAGTTGATTATGGCGCCCAGTTTGCAGTCGTCTGCGAACTTGGTGAGCCATAGTCCTCCCACGTTTGCCTGTACCTCGGAAAAGTATATACCGAACAAGAGTGGTCCCAGGACAGAACCCTGTGGGACGCCACTTGTGACCGGTTTCGAGTCTGACATGGCTCCAGCAACTCTCACTCTGTGGGTTCTGTCTTTGAGCCAGTTTGTGACCCATCTTGTGACATAGGGGTTTATATTTAAGCTGGATAGCTTATCTATGGTGCCCGGGTGGGGTATTGTGTCAAATGCCTTTGCAAGGTCCAGATAGGCTGTGTGGGCTACCTTCCCTTCATCTATGGCTTTGGTGACTGTTTCGAAGAAGTCAACCAGGTTCAAAAGGCAGGATCTGCCCTTGACAAAGCCGAACTGGGTAGGATCTATTGTCTGTAGGTCCCCAATGTCTTTGTTTATGAGCTCTATGATGATCCTCTCCATAGCCTTGCAGACTAAGCTAGTCAGGCTTATGGGGCAATAGTTTCCAGGGTCCGTAGAGGCTCCATATTTGTGGAGTGGGACCACTGTTGCTGTACGCCATTCTGTGGGCACATATCCTGTAGTGAGGCTGAGATTGTATAGCTGTTTTATTTGCGGGATTAGTTCCTCTTGTAGTTCATGTAGGTCGCAACCTGGGATGCCATCTGGTCCCATGGAAGCAGTGTTTTTTGCTTTGGAGAGGGAAGCCTTCACCTGAGCATCTGAGATGTTTGGGAGGCAGCCCTCTGCCGGGATAGATACTTGCTCTTTTGGGGAGGGGAGAAGTTTGCACTGAACCTGTCTGCCAGGATATTGGCGATGTATGTGGGTTCAGTGTATTTTTTGTCGTTTAGAATCAACTCAGAACAAGTCTGGGAGTTGCATCCCAGGTTTCTAACGTAACTGAAAAAAGCCTTATGATTGTCTTTGGTGTCCTGTGCAATTTTTCTCTCAAAGCTGGCCTTGGAGGATTTTATGAGGGATTGTAATTTTTTGCTAGTACTGATCAGAGATGCCTTCCCTATTAGGGATTTTGCTCTATCATGTAGTAGCTTCCTCCTCCTGTTGTACAGTTTATTTATGGCAGGGGTCCACCAGACTGGATGCCTGCCTTTGGATGATTGGGTCTTGGTTTTGTTTGGGATAGCATGATCCATGCATTCCTGGAGATGTCCGTAGAATGCATTTATGTAGGATTCTGCAGTTTGGGCTGTAGTTTCCACTGGCCCTGGGGCCTTGAAGGATTCCACTTCGGTTTTGAGAAGTGAGAAGTTCGCTTTTGAGAAGTTTTTCACTGTGGTTTTCTGGGCTGGGGGTGGGGTCGGGATGTGGATATCCAGTGAAATTAATTTTATGGTCTGATCTCACCAATGAGGGATATACTTCTGGTGTGGAGCAGAGTCCCCATGTTGGTAATGATCAGGTCTAGTATGTTGTCCCCTCTTGTGGGAGTGGTGACTAGTTGTTCCATAGCATTTGAGTTTATAATTTCCAGGAATCTTATGGACGTGGTGGCTCAGAAGGCGTGGATGGCCCCGGATTCGGTGGAACCCATTCCTCGAAGGCCTTCTAAATTCATCACGGCCCCACCTGATGGGCAATATTTGACAAAAGGTGTCCCGGTTGATGCCATGGTGGTGGCTGCAGCCACCAAGAAGGAACTAGCTGATCCTTCAGTACCTGTCCATCCTCCTAACAAGGATTCCAGGACTATGGATAGGTACGGCAAGCGGATTTTTTCTTCAGCGACCTTTGCCATGCGTCGCTGAACTACTTGTGTCACTTCACCCGCCTTCAAAGAGATGTTCTTAAAGAGTTGGGAGAAGTTTTACAGGATCCGTCAGCTGCTGGGTCCCAGGATAAAATTAACTCACAGCTAGGAATCCTAAACTCCATTGTTAACTCCTCCATGCGACTCATTTCTTATGCAGCCGATGGAGCGAGTAGGGCCGCAGGCACAGGAGTGGCTTTAAGGCATCAATCCTGGATGCGGCTTTGTAATTTTGCAGACCCCTTCAAGGCGTCCTTCACAAACTCTCCGTTTGATGGTTCGACCTTGTTTAGACCTCAAGTGAAAGACACCTTGACTAGATGGGAACAAGATGGCAAGACTCTTTCTGCCGTAGGAATCTGTTTCTCCACCCTTTCAAGACCTTACCCAAAAGGTCAGAAGGGAGGGAAAATGTGGTTCCGCAAATCTCAAGGAGTCACGCCTGATGCACGAGGTCGGTTTACCTCCAGAGGCAGAGGGGGTAACAACAACAGATGCCGCCCTAGGGGCAGAGGGGGTCCGCAGAATCAGGGTAGCAGGGAGCCTCTCTCTGACAAACCCTTCCAGCATCCCTGAGATGTTGCCCGATTGTCCACCTTCGGAGGCAGTCGGGGGAAGATTATCGCTGTACCCAAAAGCCTGGCTTTCCCTTTCTCAGGACAAATGGGTACAGTCGATCATATCCGAGGGTTACAAAATTCCGTTTATTCAAACCCCAGTTCAGCAAAAGGGAACCCTTCCAGACGTTCCACCTGGTCTAAGGGAACTAGCAGTACCAGAGATATCAAAACTGCTAGCAAAAAGAGCCATCCAGCCAGTCCCAGCAGACCAAATAGGATCCGGAATCTACTCAAGGTTCTTTTTAGTACCAAAAAAGACAGGGGACTGGAGACCAATATTAGATCTCAGCAAACTAAACAAGTTTGTAAAGAAAACAAGATTCCGGATGGTCACGCTTCAGTCCATTCTACCCTTTCTGGGCAAGGACAATTGGATGTGCTCGGTAGACCTTCAGGATGCATACTATCACACAAAAATTCACAGGCGCTCCAGAAGGTTTCTCCGCTTTCGGCTGGGGACCAGTCGCTTCCAATTCAGAGCCCTGCCATTTGGACTCACTACAGCCCCCAGAGTGTTCACCAAATGTATGGCAGCGGTTACAGCTCACCTGAGACGTCAAGGATTCCAGGTGTTTCCATATCTACATGACTGGCTCCTCACTGCTACCACCAGGCATCAACTTCTCCAAGCCAGAGATTACACCATTCACATTTGCAGAGGGCTAGGGATTTCTATAAATTTCGAAAAATCTGCCTTGTCGCCCTGTCAATCTATTACCTTTATAGGCACCAAACTGGACACCGTACAACTTTCAGCAAAGTTAACAGACCAAAGGATCTTGGATATTCAAAACCACATCCATGTGATTCTTCACAGCGACAAAATTCAGGCCAGATTTGCTCTGAAAGTATTGGGTCTTATGGCTGCAGCCATAACACTTCTTCCCCTTGCCCGCTTTTACATGCGTTTACTACAATGGATGCTGTTCGCCCAGTGGTCCTTTCAACGACTTCCCATGCGTCACAGGATCATAATAACTCCAATTTGCAAAAGGCATCTGACCTGGTGGATATGGTCCCCTAAAGTCCATCAGGGCAGACCCTTTGTTCCTCCCGCCCCGGTCGCCACTGTTACATCGGACGCCTCCCTGATCGGGTGGGGGGGTATTATCAGGGCAGGATGGTCTATGGCACTTAGCAACCTTTCGAATGCCACCTGCACATAAATGTCCTGGAGGTGAGAGCAGTGCTTTTAACATTGCAAGCCCTCCATGACTCTCTTCCCCTGGGAACTATTGCAGTCCAAACGGACAATATGTCCGTAGTGTGGTATATCAACAAACAGGGCGGAACCAAGTCCTATCCACTGTGTCGAGAGGCACTCAGACATTGGCAGTGGGCAATCTCTACTCAGCGGTTTCTGAGAGCAACGCATATCCCCGGGAAATCCAACATCATAGCGGACAGGTTGAGCAGAGCTATTCTCATGCCTCACGAGTGGTCTCTCAAACAATCTGTGACGGAAGAGATTTTTCAGAAGTGGGGCCTTCCTTGCTGCGATCTTTTTGCTACCCCTCAAAACAGCAAATGCCCCGACTTCTTCTCTCTCTTCCCCCTTCCAGGCCATCCCCCCAGAGACGCTCTAATCCAAGATTGGCCCCAGGGACTTCTCTATGCCTTTCCTCCTTTCCCTCTAATACCACAAGTAATTCAGAAAGCAACCGCCTTGAGAGCCAAGATGATTCTCATTGCCCCTTATTGGCCTCGACAGATATGGTTTCCATTCCTACATCGTTATCTTTTGGTACAGCCATGGCATCTGGACCCGGTTCCAGATCTTCTGACCCACCAGTCGAGGCAGCTGCACCAATCCATACCTTCTCTCAACCTCACTGCTTGGTTGCTCCACCTCCATCCCTAGCCAGGCTTCCTATGATTTCTAATCCCGTCTAGGATATCAGAGTAGCTTCCCTTAAATCTTCCACCAGAAGGATTTACACTAGTAAATGGCAATGTTTCTCCTTCTGGGCAAAAGCTAGGAACATAGATCCCTTTACTGCTCCGATTCATTCGGACTTGGACTTCCTAGCTGAGATGTTTCATTCAGGATCTTCTTCCTCCACAGTAAAAGTTCAGCTGGCAGCCATTTCAAATTTTCATATCGTCTTGTTGGACCACAACATCATGTCACATAAACTTTGCAAGGCATTTCTTAGAGGTATATTTTTACTTAAACCTCCGATTAGAGACCCCCCACCACAGTGGGATCTAAATTTAATTTTAACATCCTTGATTCTTCCCCCTTTCGAACCTGCGGCTACCTGTTCATTGAAATTTCTTTCTTGGAAGACACTCTTTCTAGTCGCCATTACTTCTGCCAGGAGAGTATCTGAGCTTCATGCCCTCTGCATTCGTCCTCCCTACTTAATCTTCCACAAAGACAGAGTTTCTCTAAGGACTAATCCGTCTTTCTTACCCAAAGTGGCATCGCAGACAAACTTAAACCAATCTATTGATCTTCCAGTTTTTTCCCCAAATTATTCTAATAGAGCGGAACAAAAACTACATTATCTCGATGTTCACCGCCAACTCGGATATTATCTGGACAGAACCAAACATTTTAGGAAATCTGATCAACTGTTTTTATCCTATGCAGAGAACAGGAAAGGCCTTCCAGTATCCAAGGTAACCCTATCTAGATGGCTGTCTTCTGTGATTACCTCTGAGCTGATAAATGTATGTAAAGAGTTGATTTCCAGGCCAAAAGCCCATTCTACCAGAGCACTAGCTACATCTACAGCTTTTCAGGCTAGACTTCCAATAGACACTATTTGGGCAGCAGCCACATGGGCTTCTCCTCATACCTTTGTTTCGCATTACAAATTAGACTTGGCCTCCAGAGACAGAGCAAATTTTGGTTCCACCGTTCTCAAGAGTCTGTTCCATTGAGCCACCCAGGATAGAGGTGCTAGGGACGTGGTCCCATCCAGCAAGAATGAAGGCGAGATTAACAACTTAACATTGAGAAGTTATGTACCTACCATAACGTTCCATGTTAGTTGTCTTCTCTCGCCTTCTTTCTTGCGTCCCGCCCACCATCCCCCTAGCCTGGTCAGACCGAGAAGACTGTTCCTCTTCCTTGAAGAGTCTTGATCCAATTTTCCAGCTAATCAGCTTACTAGTGTCACTAGATCAGGTTGGTCTTTTCGGGGGATTATTGTTATTATCTCTTCGTCCTCCTCTCCAGTCGGAGGAATATATTGCATAATTTCCTTAGCTACCAAACAAGATCTGGGTAGTCATCGCCTTGCATTATGGGATATAGGGTTGCCTCGAGCCGGTAAAATTAGCTCTCGAGCTTTAGTAAGTGGCCAAGTCGGAGCCGAGGATCGGCTCCGAACCCATCCAGCAAGAAAGAAGGCGAGAGAAGACAACTAACATGGAACTTTATGGTAGGTACATAACTTCTCATTCTTTCTCATCTCTGTCAGAGTGCTAAAAGGCTCAGTCTTGGGCCCCATGCTTTTTAACATTTTTATTACTGACCTGCTACTAATGTCACAGCTGTCATTCAGTATGCTGATGATGCAACACTAATAAACACTGTTAAGTCCCTTCCCGAACTTTAAAACCATTTTGTTCTAGAGAAACTTGGGTCAACAATTTTCACCTCCTGCTGAATGCTAAGAAAACCAAATTAATATTTTTTTACATCAAAACTTGCATCTTAAACAAAAAAATAACCTCTTCATCACCTCATTAAACAGCACTACTGTCATAGGTAGATACTAGGCTATCTGCCCTAGGGCATTTATAAGCCTAGCCAGAGTGTATTTGGCTTCCGCCTCCCTATTAGATTAGCCTACTGTGCCTCTGTAAAGTAGGTCACAGAAGGTACCCTTTTAAGATTAGTTTACTGTGCCTCTGTCTAGCAGGGACACAGAAGAGATCCCAGGGGTGAATTTGCGATTTCCCGTCCACGCGTCCAGATTTTGCTTGAAGAGGGTCAGCGAGGGGCTATGTTTAACATGAATTGGGATTCTATTCCAGAGTGAGGGGAGCCTCTGGGAAATGAATCTGTCCCTCCAGCATGTCCTATTTATTTTTGTGCTGAGGTTTAGGTCCCTGGAGCGTGTAGCTCTAAGGGACTTGGATTTTTTGAGGTGAAGCATGTCCATTAATTCTGGGTTTGACATGGCTTTGTACGTCAGGCATAGATCTCCTCTGAGTAGGCGGTAAGCAACTGAGTAGAGCTGGAGTTTCTTTAGTCGAGTTGCATAGGACATCTGTTTTTAGCCCATGATCCTCTTGGTGAGGTACTTTTGGGGTCTCTCCAGTTGCTGCAGGTGTCGGGTAAGGTACATCCCAAAAGGGGCATTGTATTCAATTATGGGCCTGATGAGTGACGAGTAGAGGGGCACAATGACCTCTCTTGATCTAGATGCAAACCCTTTTGTGATAAGGTGGGCTATATAGAAGGTCTTTCTAACCACTTTGGCAACGTGATTATCAAAGGAGAGATTACTATCTACGTTGGTCCCCAAATCTCTAATTACTTCTTCCGTACTTAATGGATTACCCCCTATGTGGTAATTTGTGGGCACCTTGTTTTTCCCCAAAGGGGATGACTATGCACTTTTTAGCATTTAGCTTGAGGCCGTGGCTCTGGCACCAAGAATCCATTTCTGTGAGACCCTTTTGGAGGATGCTTGTGTCAGCTGGAGATTCGATTATGGCCCCCAGTTTGTAGTCATCTGCGAACTTTGTCAGCCATAATCCCCCCGTGTTAGCCTGAACCTCAGAGAAGTATATACTGAACAAGAGAGGTCCCAGAACTGAGCCCTGTGGGACGCCACTTGTAACTGGTTTAGATTTGGACATAGCACCTGCGATTCTGACCATGTGGGTTCTATCTCTGAGCCAGTTTGCAACCCATCTTGTGATATAGGGGTTGATATTCAAGCTGGTAAGCTTATTTATGATACCCGAGTGGGGTATTGTGTCGAAGGCTTTTGCGAGGTCCAGGTAGGCTGTGTGGACTACCTTGCCCTCATCTATGGCTTTGGTAACTGTTTCAAAGAAATCAACTAGGTTTAAGAGGCAAGATCTGGCCTTAAAGCCGAATTGGGTAGGGTCCAGTGTCTGGAGGCTCCCAATGTCTTTGTTTGAGTTCCATGATAATATGCTCCATAGCTTTACAGACCAGACTAGTCAAGCTTATGGGGCGATAGTTTCCGGGGTCCGTTGTGGCACCACCTTTGTGGAGTGGGACCACTGTAGCTGTACACCTTTCTTTGGGTACATATCCTGTAGTAAGGCTAAGTTTGAACAGTGACTTAATGTGAGGGTTCAGTTCTTCTTGGAGCTCGTGTAAGCCACAGCCTGGGACACAGTCATAGATGCTGTGTTTTTTGCTTTGGAGAGGGCAGCTTTCACCTGTGCATCTGTGATGTCAGGGAGGTTACATTCAGTTGGTATAGGCATTTGCTCCTGGGGGGGAGAGGGGAAGAAGTTTGCACTGAATCTGTCTGCCAGGATGTTGGCTATGTCTGTAGGTTCGGTATAGTTTGTACCGTTATGCAACAATTCAGAGCATATTCGGGAGTTTCCGCCCATGTTCCTGACATAACTAAAGAGGCCTTGTGATTATCTTTAGTGTCTAGGGCAATTTTTATTTCGAAGCTGGCCTTTGATGATTTTATGAGGGATCGAAGTTTCTTGCTAATACTGATCAGAGATGCCTTCCCTTTTTTGGATTTTGCTCTGTCATGTAGTAGCTTCCTCCTTCTGTTGTATAGCTTATTTATGGCCGGGGTCCACCAGACCGCTCTCCTGTTTTTGGAGGAGTGAGTTTTATTTGGGATAGCACGATCCATGCATTCCTGCAGGTGCTCATAGAATGCATTTGTAAATGATTCTGCAGAATGGGCTGTATTATCCTCTGGCCCAGGGGCTTTGAAGGATTCCACCTCAGTCTTGAGAAGTGCAAAGTTGGCTTTTGAGAAATTCTTTACAGTGATTTCCTTGGCTGGGGGTGGGGATGGGATATGGATGTCCAGGGAAATTTGTTTATGGTCTGATCTTACCAATGAGGGGTTTACCTCTGGTGTTGAACATAGAGTCCCCATGTTGGTGATGACCAGGTCCAATATGTTGTTCCCTCTTGTGGGAGTGGTGACCAGTTGTTCCATTGTGTTAGAGTTTATAAATTCAAGGAACTGTTGGGCGAGGGTGTTTGGGCTTGAGTAGTTTTCCCAGTCAATGCTTGGGTAGTTGAACTCACCCAATAACATAGTGTTTGGATAGACCTTCATATTCTCCAGTGTTCTCAGGAATGCCAAGTGGGGTTTTTGTAATAGGGAAGGGTGTTCTGTAGCAGGCTACAAACTAAAAGGCAGTTTTGCCCGCTGTTGCACAGGATGGTTTCCGATGCTTCATGCAGTGCCATTAACCTGGAGGTGTAGGTATCTTTGATGAATATAGATACTCCCCCTCCTTTTGTGCTTCGGTCCGAGTTTTGGGGCCAAAATGCATGGTATGAGTTATAACCTGGTAGTGCTGGGGTGCTCTCAGGAGCCTTGAACCAGGTTTCTGTTACTGCACAGACATCGATTTTCTCCATACTGAGGAGAGCCCAGAGTGCGTGCATCTTGAGGCATTTGGGTTGTCTATGGAGGTGAGTTTGTCCTTTGAGCCTTGCCTAAAAAAGGCACTATGGGGATGGCAAGAGCCAAAATGGAATGTTATAACAGGATAGCTAAATTTCCCACAAACCAATCTGAAAAGTCCTACTACTGCCTAGTTTTAAAACAGTTAAACTGTCTAGAACTTCCACACACACTGTCACCCAGTTGGCAATTGTTCATAATGTAAGCTAAAAAACATAAAACTGTCCTGCACTGCAAGCATTAGTGAAATCTTACCCTTTGCACAATCACCGTGTTCTAAGAATGTCCCTATTAACCATAACTAAAACCCGCAACTCTGCTGGACTGCCCTGTACTCAAATTATGCTTCTGAATTCTGGAATTCAATCCATACCAATGTCAGACAACAAATCAACCTATCCAGATTCTAAAACTTGCTAAAACAGCAATTTAAATCACTTTGCTCTTGCTCTTCCCCAGGGTAAATTTCCTCTGTCCTTACATACGTATATTATACTATATACTTAAACAGAACAGGTTCCCCATTATAAATCTCTGGTAGTCTTGTACCACTTTTGTCCTTTCTTTCACTTCTGTTGTTTGTACTTAATCTTTTTCCTCTATCAAATTTCCATCTCATACTCTGTACCTTCTACAGCTACCTCAACTTCACTGCAGCTTTAGCTCTGTATCGGCTAACAAATGCACATGCTACTGATGTATTCCTTACCTCTTGTCTGATTTCTATTCTTATGCCCCATACCTCCTCTCTTGTGTTTCTCCTACTCATAAATGTAAAATTGGAAATTGACATTTAAAATCTGTGTGCATGCTAGTTTATGTATTAATATGTAATGACTCTATATATTTCAGTGATTTTAGATTTTTTTCTTGTATAGCCACCTTTCAGTTATTGTATGTCTGTATTGCATCTTTAAGCTTTACATTTCCTCTCTCGTATTAAACTGCCTGTTTTGTAACTGCAGCTTCTTTCCCCCGAACTTGTGCTGAAGGGGGACTACCACAGCCCAGTCAGTGTGCCCCAGTCAACAAAATACACTACAAATACTTTTACTAATTTGTTGCAATTTACACTGTCTGCCTTCATATCCAATCTCTCTTGCTTGCTTTATTTCTGTGGCTGAATAAACAGTATTGATTAAACAGTATTCTTACTTATGAGAATATATAAACAGAATTACTAAAAATCTAGCACACTGGGTTTATTTTTTCTTGTATTGTATACCTCTAAACGTGTATTTGTCTTGTATATCTATTTCAATTTGTGTTGTGTAAAAACTTTCTTGACTTTCAAAGTTAAGCTGATGTTATGTAAAAATTTCTGTGCTTGTATGGAGCTTTTCTTCCCGGGCCTCCACTGAAAATGGGTCATTGGCCCATTGGATGTTTCCGGTTAACAAATGTGAATAAATAAAAGTAGTAAATTACAGGTAGTATTTCTCTGTTGCACACCGTTATCTTTATGTTTTAAGCATAGCTACACTTTTAGTTTCATGGAACCCAGTCTTTTTCAAGTATTTATATAGTTATCCAAAAATCCCAAAAAACAAAATGAGATAAAAACTTGAATCAGATCACCCACACTCATTACAGAATAAATTTGTAGCCTTCAGTTATGATTTTTTTTGTGAAATTCATCAATGAGCATACATAACAGTAAAGATTACTGAAAACTGTCACTGTAATGTCGTAGTGGTTGTACAGTATGTTAGTTGAGTGACCTTTCATAAGCTAAATAACTAAAGAAGTAAGACTATAAACAAGAAAGAATGCAAACATGGCAACCTAACAGAGTTATGGAAGGATGATACAACATAAGGCCAGCATCAAAGGAATGCAAGCAGGTGGAGTGGCAGGGAGTGAGGTGATGGGAAAAGTAAGAGACGTAGTCTGAAAAGGTAGAGTAAGGAGGAAGCTGGGGAGAAAGAGCAGTGACAAGTGATAAAACAGGGATAGAAACAGAGGTAGAAATCAGGAGGTGACTCAGCAAAAAGAGCAGGAGAGAATGGACAGGGAAGAGGCAGAGGGCAAGAGTGACTGAACAGTGAATACTGTTGTTGAGGGATGGGCAAAGAAAGAGATACAGCACAATGAGGATGACAACCAACACTGACACTGAGGTGGAAGGGAGAGGGGAAAGGTTACAAATGAGAGAGCGAGTACTATGGAGTTAAGATGTCAGCAGGATTAAGGAGAAGCAACACTTGTCACAAACGAGATTCATTCTAAGCAAGTGAAAAAGGAAATACCAGATTTCAGTAAAACTGGCCTCATCTGGCCCCAGCAGATTACTGGAAATAGTCCGGGGGGGGGTCATGGTGGAGTTGGCAGATCCGGCATGGATGGGTTACATGGGCCAGACCGCTAACAGTAAAGAGGGGGTGTGTGTTCTTGTCTTGTGTTTAGACTTGGCGAGATGTAGGAGTGACAAAAGTGAGCTAATGAGGAGGGATAGATGCATATTGTTGTGCATGTAGACACCAGTATCATGATAAAGGAGGTAGCTGAGGTTAGAGCAAATGGGCAGGAATGATCCTACAGAGATGCAAAGAGAGGGCATTGAACATAGCCTTCTCAGACTTGTACCTGTACCAGCAAGCTGGGGAAAGATAAGTTTCTGGAGTATAGTCTGTGGCACTAGACAGGTAGAGAACTCAGCACAGCTCCTCGTGGTATCCAGCAGAGTTCCTAGAGCAGCAGAGACCAGAAAAGACAAACTTTCCAGATTCTAAGTATTTTTTTCTGCATTTTCGACTTTTTGTGCCTTTCAACGACTATTTCTGCCTATTTTAATGAGTTATTACCTGATTTTACTGTTTTTAATAGCTTGAATTGTTTGTTGCACTTCCTAGTTTAAGTTTTGCTTAAAAATTAAACTACAGGCTAATACACTGAAGTGTACTAGCTTTTGATAGCAATTAATCGAAAAACATAGCATTTATTGTATTTTCTGTTCTATCTGTTAAAAAAACTTGAAAAAAACAAAAAAAATACTCTTGTTTTCCATACTTTCCTAATAGTTTGTTCCAGTGATCAGATTTTGCTGATCCCTGGGCTTTGTCTTGGTTCCTGTGCTTCTCCATTTTCCTTGTTTGGTCAGGGGGAAGTTTCTTTACTCACCAGTGAGAGTGGGGAGTACTGAGCTGCCTGTTTGTCCTCAGAGGAGTGGTTTAAGGCAGTAACTTGTAGTTTATTGGCCATTTTGGGTAATTTCCTGTCTTTTCCAGCCCCCTGCTATAAAGCACGCTTTGGCGGGCTTTTCTGGCTGTAGAGAACTCAGCACAGCTCCTCGTGGTATCCAGCAGAGTTCCTAGAGCAGCAGAGACCAGAAAATACAAACTTTCCAGATTCTAAGTATTTTTTTCTGCATTTTCGACTTTTTGTGCCTTTCGACGACTATTTCTGCCTATTTTATTAAGTTATTACCTGATTTTACTGTTTTTAATAGCTTGAATTGTTTGTTGCACTTCCTAGTTTAAGTTTTGCTTAAAAGTTAAACTACAGGCTAATACACTCAAGTGTACTAGCTTTTGATAGCAATTAATCGAAAAACATAGCATTTATTGTATTTTCTGTTCTATCTGTTAAAAACAACTTGAAAAAAACAAAAAAAAATACTCTTGTTTTCCATACTTTCCTAATAGTTTGTTCCAGTAATCAGATTTTGCTGATCCCTGGGCTTTGTCTTGGTTCCTGTGCTTCTCCATTTTCCTTGTTTGGTCAGGGGGAAGTTTCTTTACTCACCAGTGAGAGTGGGGAGTACTGAGTTGCCTGTTTGTCCTCAGAGGAGTGGTTTAAGGCAGTAACTTGTAGTTTATTGGCCATTTTGGGTCATTTCCTGTCTTTTCCAGCCCCCTGCTATAAAGCACGCTTTAGCGCAGAGTTGCCATAGGAGCACACAAGAGCAGCGGCGGTTAATCAAGGTTAAACTATTCGGGCTACCTAAAGTCCACTCTTCAATTTTTCCCTTAGAACAGCTTTCCTTGAACTGTACTGCTGATCTAACCAGCCTATTCTCTATCTAAAAAGTCCAGCTCTATTTGTTTCCTAAGGAGACTATTCTATATCTGTAAAGCCTAGCACTTGCTCCTAAAGTACTTTTTACTCTGATATAGCACTGTTTATTATACATAGTACCCCACCAGCCTAAAAACCCTTTTTTTGATCACCACAACCCCCGTAGTCTTTTTCAAACTCATCTACATAAAGTTTTTGACTACTCCTTCTAGCATGTCGAGGGATCAGTTGCTAGTGTCCTCTCCTGCTCAGCTGGTGAATATGGGAATATTGAGGCAATGTTACAATTGCCTCATGTACACAGACAACCCTCTCCTCCTCCCACAATACACAAATACATGTGAGAGATGCAACTATATAGCCAAACTGGAGGCTGAGCTCTCTCAACATAGGACTGGCAGGACCAGACAGGAGGAGAAGGTAACCACACGCACCACAAACCCAGTCTCACATAGCACTATCACAACTTCAAATCATACACATAAACACACAAAGACATACTCGGAGGCTCTGATCAAAAATCTACTAAAATAGCAGAGGCCACCAAAGCAGACACCCAAACAACTGCCACCACAGGGCTCAGCACATGCAACACATAGACCACAGAGTCAGTGTGCCAAACAGTCACAGCCCTTAAGGCCAAACACAATGCCAGACGCACTCGTCATAGGTGACTCCATAGTCAGACACACTGACGTCCCGCTCACAAGATTGAGTAAGGAGAAGGTCACAGTAAGCTGCCTATCGGGCGCTAGAATCCGCCACATAACACAAGCACTCAGGTCACTCAACTGCAGGTACAAGTATGACTCAGTCATTGTCCATGCTGGTGTGAACGACCTGAGATGTACCTCCCTGGACTACATGAAAAGAGACATAGAGGAGCTCTCTGATTATGTAGCCCAGGCAGGTATGACCCTGACCTTGAGCAGTATCCTACCTTCACCAAGAATGATGCCACAATACAGAGACAAGATGATCAGCTGTAATAATTGGCTTAAACTATGGTGTCATTCAAAGGGGATCCAATGTCTGTCTGCCTGGGATGACATGCTGGACAAGCCACGCTGCTTCGCAAGGGACGGCTTGCACCTGTCACCCCTGGGCTTCCGGATTTTGGCAAAGGCTCTTGCCACCCCATAGTGCCTTTTTTAGGCAAGGCTCAAATTCTAAACCTACCACCCTAGAACACAAAAAAGGAAAAAAACTAAGGGTAATGCTGCTCAATGCCAGAAGTCTCAACCTCAAGATGCACGCACTCGAAGCCCTTCTCAGTATGGAGAACATCGATGTCTGTGCTGTGACTGAAACCTGGTTCAAGGCTCCTGAGAGCACCCCGGCACTATCAGGTTTTACCTCATATCATGCGTTCCGGCCACAAAATCCGGACAACACCAAGAAAGGAGGGTGGGTGTCCATATTCATCAAGGACACCCTCACCTCAAGGTTGGTGGCAACACACGATGCATCAGAGACCATCCAGGTGCAATTAACCATAGTTAAGACTGCTCTGCAATTTGTAGCATGTTACAGGCCACCCTCTCAAACTCAGGAACCGCACACAGCTTTCCTGAAAACACTGGAGGGGATAAATGTATCTCCAAACACCATCATACTGGGTGATTTCAACTATCCAAATATAGACTGGGATCACTACTCAAGCCCCAACACTCTAGCCCAAAGGTTCCTAGAGTTCATAAACTCAAATGCCATGGAACAACTAGTCGCCATCCCCACAAGAGGAGAAAACATACTAGATCTCATCATCACGAACATGGGGTCACAATGTTCAACACCAGAAGTATACCCCTCATTGGTGAGATCTGATCATAAACTAATCTCATTGGAAGTCCACATCCCGCCCCCACCCCAGATAAAAAAGTCCACAGTGAAGAACTTCTCAAAAGCCGACTTCACACTTCTAAAGACTGGTGTGGTCTCATTCAAGGCCCCAGAGCCAGCGGAAACCATTACTCAAACCGCTGAATCACTTACAAATGCCTTCTACCAGCACCTCCAGGACTGCATGGATCAGGCAATCCCAAACAAAACAAAGACTCTTTGTACCAAGGGCAAGCGTCCAGTCTGGTGGACCCCAGCCATAAATAAGCTGTACAACAAAAGGAGGAAGCTGCTACAAGATAGAGCAAAATCCGTAAAAGGGAAGACACCCTTGATCATTATAAGTAAAAAACTAAGATCTCTCATAAAATCATCCAAGGCAAATTTTGAGAGAAAAATCGCTAAGGATACAAAAGACAATGATAAGGCCTTTTTTAGCTATGTTAGAAACCTGGGAGGAAACTCTCAGATATGCTCAGAATTAGTTCAAAATGATGTAAAAATCACTGAACCTACAGACATTGCCAACATACTGGCTGACAGGTTCAGTGCAAATTCCCCCCCCCCTCCCCCCCAAAAGGTAAGATATCTATACCAGAAGATTGTAGCCCCCCAAACATCTCAAATGCTCAGGTGAGAACTGCCCTGTCCAAGGCGAAAAACACAGCATCCATGGGACCAGATGGTGTCCCCGGTTGTGTGCTCCACGAACTCAATGAGGAATTAAACCCGCAGTTAGGGCAGCTGTTTAATCTTAGCATCACCTCAGGATACGTACCCAAGGAGTGGCGTACGGCAACGGTGGTACCACTTCACAAAGGAGGTGCCTCCACCGACCCCGGAAACTACCGTCCCATCAGCTTGACAAGCCTGGTCTGCAAAGCTATGGAGAGAATCATAATGGAACTCATAAATAAAGACATAGGGGACTTGCAGACATTGGATCCAACCCAGTTTGGCTTTGTCAAGGGCAGATCATGCCTTTTAAACTTGGTTGACTTTTTCGAAACAGTCACCAAGGCCATTGACGAGGGAAAGGCAGTCCACACAGCCTACCTTGACCTGGCAAAGGCTTTCGACACAATACCCCACTCGGGTATCATTGAAAAACTCACCAGCTTAAATGTAAACCCATACGTCACAAGATGGGTTGCAAACTGGCTAAGTGACAGAACCCACAGGGTCAGAGTTGCTGGCGCCATGTCAGACTCAAAGCCTGTCACAAGTGGTGTCCCACAGGATTCAGTCCTGGGCCCACTCTTGTTCGGCATCTACTTTTCAGAAGTACAAGCAAACACAGGAGGATTATGGCTGGCAAAGTTTGCAGATGACTGCAAACTGGGCACCATAGTTGAAAACCCATCTGACACAGATTTCCTTCAAAAGGGTCTCATAGAGACGGATAACTGGTGCCAGAGCCATGGCCTAAAGTTAAACGCCAAAAAATGTATAGTCATACCCTTCGGGAAAAACAAGGTTACCCCTAGTTACCATATAGGCGGCAATTCACTAAGCACAGAAGAGGTTATCAGGGATCTGGGGACCCAGGTTGACAGTAACCTTTCGTTTGACACTCACGTTGCCAAAGTAGTTAGGAAGACCTTCTACATCGCCCACCTGATCATGAAGGGATTCACTTCTAGATCAAGGGAAGTCATCATTCCCCTGTACTCATCACTCATCAGACCAATGATTGAGTACAATGCCCCATTCGGAATGTACCTGACCCGACACCTGCAGCAATTGGAAAGGCCCCAAAAGTTCCTTACCAAAAGGGTAAAGGGTCTCAAAAATATGTCTTATGCTGCCCGACTGAAGGAACTCCAGCTCTACTCAGTCGCTTACCGTCTGCTCAGAGGCGACCTGTGCCTGACAAACAAGGCCATGTCCAACCCGGAATTAATGAACATGCTTCACCTCAAAAAATCCAAATCCATCAGAACTACAAGGGCAGGAGACTTAAACCTTAACACGACTATTAATAGGACGTGCTGGAGGGACAGATTCATCACCCAGAGACTCCATATGCTGTGGAACAAAATCCCGGTACATGTGAGGCAGAGTACCTCACTGGCTTTATTCAAGAGAAATCTTGACCAATGGATGGGAGATCGCAGGTATACCCCAGGGATAACCTCAGTGTCACTGCTGGACAGAGGCACAGCAAAATAATGGGCTTAGTATCCTTCAAACTAAAGGGGTGGCGAAAGCCACAAAACTCTGGGCTAGGCTTATAAATGCCCTAGGGCAGATAGCCTAGTATGAACCTATGAAAAGGTTTAGCACTGATAGGATGGTTGCAGACATAGCAGAAAGACTGCCTCTCTGTAAAGGACAGAAGCACTTATTTCTGTGTTGAAAAGCTCTTGAGGAGGATGGTAAGTATTCAGACAAGTAGGCAAGATAAAAAGAGGTGCAAAAGATAACCGAGCAAACAAGGGTGACTTGAAGCATAGCTGGATGGATAATATTAACTAGATTGCCTTGCAGTGCAAGGAATCTTGAGAAGGAAGATGGGGGAAGCTTCAAGCAGTAATGCAAGAAAGGAAGGTATACATTGCTACTGTCACAGAAAATGAGCCAGTGATGAAGGAGTGGCATATTATGATACCCAAGTATTGGTTGTTCAGGAATTACAGAGAACGGTCAGTGGAGGTGGAGTAGTATACATAACTGTTGGGGGGGGAGCAGATGTAAGGAACACCAGACCAAAAATGAAGTTGGATGAAACACCAAATGTCCACCAGCTTCCTTTGTTTAAAAAAAAAAAAAATATATATATATATACACACACACACACACACACACACACACACACACACACACACACACACACACACACTTTTTCCCTGCAGTAAAATTGTTGCACCTACATGCAGCTATATTTTGCACTGCTCTCTCATGCATAATGGACCGTCAATCCCATTACTTCTGCAATTAATTATAAACTGAACAATATGAGTAACCCTTATTAAAATTACATAGTTCCAAATATCATTTATTATGGAATGGAATCCCATAAAAACTCAATTGTCTATCAGAGGAAAACTCACTGCCAGGCTGTTTCACACACATCCATGTTAGAGAAGGAAACAATGTTATTCATTTGTATTTATGTCAAAACTGTTTATAGGCTTGGGACATCAGTGTAAACCTTTGAGTATATCCCTCTTAACCTTTGCTCCTACTAATCTTTCCCTTTCTACCAATTCTAAAACAGCGTTTATAGTGGGACACAAATGCCTAAAGTTTATCCAGCATATTTAGATGAGCTTGAATCATGGACACTTGATAATAAACATGATACACCTATGATGAGTGAGACTTGGTTTAAGAACGCCTTCTCTCACTCTAATTTCTCACTTAATAGCTACTATATTTAATCAACTGATCAAGCTCCAAACAAGTGGGAGTACTGTGCTGCTCATTAAAAAGATACCTAAATTCTAAACCATGTTAAACCACCAAAATAGTTTCAAAGATGTACGCTGTCCCGACTAAATCCTGTCCTCCATCAATTGATAGTTGCAATATATGCTAACATATTCTGTATCACTACTACTGCAGACTTTGAAAATATCCTAAAACTAGCAAACCAACATTATGAAATACTTTAATATGGATATTATGTTACCTCACAAAAATGAACATCACATTTCCTTTCACCAAACAACCCATCTCAACTGGTCACAGGCCTTACTAGAAGTAATCGCAGCACTGGCTAATTCTGTCTACTTGATGTCTCAAATATTCCTGACACATTCAAGTCTATTCATTTTATCTTGGTCATAATGTTCTAAAAATGTTTAAAAATCAAAATATGATGATGCATTAAGCACCCTTTGTAACAGTGAGTGGGTAGCACTCTATCAACCCATTGCAAGCATTATTAATATTTAATATTGTTACTGTAACTGTACTAACCAAACACTTCCTATTAGCCAAAAGAAAAACAAAAGATTAAAAGGCTACACCATCTATCACACTGTAGTCAAGAATCTGATAAAAGACGAATAAAATGTGGAAAATATAGAATACAACTTAACACTGGGCAAAAAAAATATATAAACTTGAAATTGAAACTGCAAATGCTTCTTAACTTAGAAGCATTTTAAAATTAATGGCTTCACAGCTTAAACAATTGTACAGTCAGCAATTGCTTATTTTTAATAATAAAAATCTAATTCTCAAAAATGAATCTTGCTCCTGTAAGACCATTTACAACATTAATCTGTACTCAAAACGCAATCAAGCAATACAAATATCACCCCCCCCCCAACATACACACACACACACACACACACACACACACACACACACACACACACCAGTTTAGCCTAAATATTCACCAAAGTTTAAGCAGCCAGGCTACAAATATTTCACATTCCTTTTCCATTTGTCTTGCTTTAGGGCAATGTCCAAGTTTATCCAAAAGCTTTTGGTAAAGCTTGAGGAGAAAGCTAAGCAAAATCCTCAGACTTGCACCAGTATTTTTACATATGGCAGCTCCTCTTCTTGCAAAATCCCTTGCCCGTATATTTGATTGGTGACCTCAGCATCAGTCACAAAGCAATTTAACCAGTCCTTAATTACTCCTATACCTAAAATACCTTCCCCCATGAAACTACAGTGTTTTAGACCTATCCCAGCTTTGTGCACAACAAATTGAACACCTAAAAAAGTACAACCTCCTAACAGGAATTTAAGGCAGGTTTGGAAATGGGCATATCATTTTTAAGTTATATGTACAGTTACTAATAAAAATGTATTCTGCCAAGACGACTAGCATAGTAACAGGAACACTTTTTTTTTTGTAGAGGTAATTGGGATATTTGAATGTGTCAGCTTCTTAACAAAGCAATCGCATGTAGTGTTTGGATTTGGCCTTTTCTGTTTCCAAAGATAAAAAAAAAATAGCAGGACTTTGTATGGCTACTGACATTTCTTTACCAGATAAAGGAACTTTTACCTCTGGTAAACTGTAGGCCAGTTCTGTTATACCTTAATAAATATTAACTATGCCACTCCCCCAAGTAATGTCACTCTAGAGGTATATGGCATAATCCTCCATTGATCCAAAGACCTCTACAAAATGAATTTTATGAAAAAGTGTAAATGGCTCACTGCCAACCCCCTACCCCCCCCCCCACCCCCAAGTCCTTAAACTCTTAAAACTACTGCTTCAGAAATTTAGAGATAAAAAAGCAGACTTTTATCCATGCTAACCCCAGTCAAATCCTAAATCTCCCATGTTGAAAAATTTAAATGCCTTGGACTCTCTATATATCTCGTTATCAACCCCCTTTCTTCTTGACTGTCATAGGTCTTCTCTCATGCAGTTATCCATCTCTTTGCTGGTTGTCCTCCTTTCCTCTTGCCTTCTTCCTGACTCTCCTAAATCTTCATCATATGCTGTCCTGCACATGTGCTAAAACCACTATAAATTGTTCTCTTTGACCTTCTGCGACATTGGTGCTATTTTGGCTTCTGTCCTGATGTCATCATTTCATCTGTCTCACAGTTTGTATCCTACCACCCATCTCAGGCACTTCGTCTCTAGCTTCTCCAGCTTCTCCAGCTGCTCTGTCTTCACTGCCCAAGTACAGAAGTGTTGGTCACATCACTTCTTTGACATCCTTTTGTCACACACTACCCCTGACACTGTTTGACAGTTTGTTTCAGCCCACTGATTCTAGTTTTGATCTGCTTATTATGTTTCTCTTCTCCTCAACAACTCCTACCAGGTACTTGAAACTGTTAACCTGTTCCACTCTTTTCCTTCTGTCTAAATTTTCAGCTTCTGGTTTTCCTGTTTTGCTGCCAAGAAAACTGTCTTGCCTGTATCCAGTTTCATACCCTGTGCCTTAAGTTCTGCATTCCATTCTGAAGCAGCTTTGTTGATATGGCCCCTCTGACCTCTTTGCTAATGTAGTCCATTACCAAAATGAACCACAGCAGGCTCAGAGATGAGTCCTTATGCACACCCACTCCCACTGGCGACCCCTTGAGTCTGAACACTGTTCTTAATGTGGCATTGGCTTTTTGTACCTAGCATGTACTAATTCTATCAGTGTCTCTGAAACTTTGAACCATTGTAGAACTGCCTGAATCAGCTTTTGTGAAACTTTTTCATATGCTTTCTCCAAGGCTAGGAATTCTCAGTTGAACTCTCTTCTCATCCACAAGTCCTTCGCCACTATTTGTTTCACTGCAAACACCAGATCAGTTGTGCTGCTTTTCTTAGGTGAATCTTAACTTCTCATCTCCAGTCTTACTTCCTACTACTCTGGGTGTTCAACACATTCCAGCACATTCATGCAGTGTGACAGGAGTTTGATACTGCATTATTGCTTGCAGTTGTGAATGTCCCCCTTTGTTCTTGTACATGATGGCACTGGAATGCTTATTTTCCAGTCATTTGGGATATACCTTTATCTTCATAGAAGAGTACCCTCAAGGAGCCATTTCTCTCCTAACTTGTCCAACATTTTGATCATATTTGCCGTGACCTCATCTAAGCCTGCCACCTTCTATGACTTAATTTTCTTAGTGCTCTTTTCACTTTTTATAAGCCGGGCTGTTCTTCCCCTTTCATTGTGGGCTGTGTCTGGGGCAGTTGGCTTCTGTGGGGGGTTTCTTCTTTCAGAAGCTGTTCCATCTCATTTGATGTCCTGTTAACTTATGAGGAGGTTGTTGCTGGCATCGCTTATGACTGGTGTATGACTTTTTGTTTTTGGTAATCTTTTTGTAATCTGCCTTTGCCTTGCAACCTGATGGTCTTTGCACCATTTGCCAACGTTTGTAATGATGCCTTGTTCTTATTGTAACTGCTGTCTTAGACTAGATGGACCAGGTTAAGAAGGTATGCTGGCTGGTTAACAAAGAGGCTAAGTCAATTTTTTTCCCTTCATTCCTCCTTTATTTTGATAACTTCCTGGATTTCTGCATTGCACCATCAGCTTTCTTTGTGTTCCCTAATTCTATACCTAGCTTGACCACATATCCTTTCTAAAGTCTTTATGCATGCTGTTTTGAGACACTGCCATTCTTCTTCTTTCACTCCACCTATTTCCTGCTCTTCCTGAGGTGCTAGAGCCCTGGGTATTTCCTTGAATTCTTCTGTTTTCATTCCACTGCAGTCTTCAGCTTAACTCTGTTGACCTTAGAGCATTTTCTGACCACTTACTGCAGCCTGTTGTGGCCACCAGTGGGTTTATGCTGTGGACTGACTGTTTCTCTGGGGATGAAGTTGCATTCTCTGATTCTACCCCAGTGCCCTTTCCTTAATCGGATGAAGTCCACCTCATTTGCATATTGTCCACTCTTATATGTGATCTTGTGACCATCTCTCTTGAAGAACCATGTTTTTGACCACCACCAAGCCATTTACCAGACATACATCTAGAATGACCTGTCCTTCTTTTTTCTGTTGCACCACACATGTGGACCCAGGCAGTCCTCTTATCCTGTTCTGTTTGTCCCAATATGAGCATTCAGGTCCCCTGTTATTAACAACTCTTGTTGTCTTGCTTTGTCTTCTTGGTCCTGCAACTGCTCCCTGAATGCTATTTTTTTTTGTTTTCACCATCACAACCCGGCAGTGGGGCATAGGCTGAGATTAAGTACTGCCTTATCCTTACACTGGAGTCTGATTGTTCTGAGTAGTCACTAATTCTGATGACATCCCTTAATGTTTTTAGATGATTCTCTCTTTTACCACAATTCTCGCATTGAGTAGTAGACTCTGGATACCAAGCCAAGTGTGTTTTTTGCACTGCTCTTCCATCTTGTATCCTTGATACACAGTCTTTCTTCCCATCGTTTTATCCACTTCAAGCTTCACCTTGACAGTGTACATAGATTCTCTGGATACCTCTTTTGTGTAACTATCACACAGCTAAGATAACCATATAAAATACATTTAAAGCTGGTAAGCAAGTCTCTCAATCTTACTTTTAGGAGATATAAGGCCAAGTTTGAACTTGAGTTGCAACGAATTCAAAAGCCAAACATAAGGCCTTCTTCAGCTATATTAGGAAGGTTAGGTGTATCCAGCAATTCTGCACTGAACTTTTCAGTGGTCCCTCTTTTATGATTCCATGGACATTGCTAATATTGTTGTAGATAAAACCTCTTTCAACTTCATTCTCCATCACCTCCTGTGAGCAATGATATAGGTGACCTTGTGATGCCCACAACTGCTACCAATATGTAATGGTCACCAATATATGTTGTCCCCATGCTGGGCCAGTAATCAAGGAGCCTGAATCCTCACCACTGACACTGGAGAGGGACATGCACTTGGAATACAAATGGATACACTCAGTATTTCCAGATGCAGGCCTCTCTGCATCAAGTACAATTTCCATTAAGCGCACACAGGGAACACGCTCAACCCAGGGTCTGGAGGTCTCTATAACTGTCTCCCTCCAGGTCCCTAGTAAGACTTCCCACTGGTACACCTATTAGTAGGTCCTCAGCCGAGTGTCCAAGCCAAGTCCTCCAGCACTCTCTCTGTAAATCCAGTGCTTCATGTCCCTGCCCCAAGTAGCTGACACACAAACACAAAGAGATTTGATTTGTGCGTACACACACACACACACACACACACACACACACACACACACACACACACTAATCACTCAGTCAGTCATGAGGGATTTGGGCACCCAGATTGATAGCAGCCTGAGATTTGACCACCATGTTGCTTCCATTGTACTGAAAATTTTCTACATGGCTCACCTCATAAGTAAGAGCATCTCATCCAGGGACAAGGAGGTCATGACATCCCTGTATTCTTCCCTTATAAAGCCCATTATTGAGTACAACACCCCATTCGGCATGTACCTTGCAAAGCACATGCAGCAGCTGGAGAGACCACAGAGGTTCCTCACCAGAAGAATCCAGGGCCTCAAAAATCTGCCATACACAGATAAGCTAAAAGCCCTGTGCCTCTACTCTGTTTCATACAGACTCCTCAGAGGTGACCTCTGTCTGGCATGCAAGGTGATCTCGGAGCCTGCCGTGACGGGACTGCTGCATATCAGTAAGTCAAGCTTCACTCGAGTAACCCACACATGTGGCCTCAGCCTAGTCTTTGACATCAATAGGACTTGCTGGCGGGACAGATTTGTGTCCCAGAGACTCCCCCATCTATGGAATAAACTCCCTCTCCACGTCAAGCAGAGTACCTCTTTACCCCTTTTTAAGTGCAACTGCATAACTGGATGGGAAATAGAAAATACATCCCTGGGTTTCCACTCGTGTCCCTGCTGGACAGGGGCATCGAGTGCTGATTTGTCAATGCATGGGCTAAACTCTTGGCTAGGTTTAAAAGGGCCTTAGGGCCAATAGCCTAGTAACTTCCTATGAGCACACGCACATACACCCGCACATGTGCACACACACACACACACACACACACACACACACACATGCACGCATGCATACACACACGCACGCATACATACACACACACACACATACATACACACACACGCATACATACACACACACATACATACATACACACACACGCATACATACACACACACACACGCATACATACACACACACACACGCATACATATACACACACACGCATACATACACACACACACACACACACACACACACACACACACACACACACACACACACACACACAAAATGGGAAAGGCTGGCACAGGATTACTTGCTATGCCCCTTCTGCCCAGATTACACAGACTATTATAAGCTAGTTATCACCGCCACCAGACCCCAGTCAGCTACTTCAAGGCCCTTAACAAAGAGTGTCGATTATACTGTGTGATACTAATACAAATGGTAGTTCAACAAGACAGGTAGGCCTTCTGGAGTGGCCCACACAGTGTCACCAAATCAATATAAGCACTCTCAAAGGTTAAAATACTTTTCTACAAGGACCAACCACAGTAAAAGTTTAAATATATTTAATAATAAATAAAAGAGCATGAAAATACTGAATACATGTATACAGTAAACCACAAATCACTGAAAATATTGAAATTAACATTGATGGACAGACTCATACAAATAAAGAAAAACACTCTCTGAACTAACCTTCACTATCGTCCTGACAGAATCTAAAAGAATTACTGTCCCTTAGTTAAGTTACTACCGCAAGGCAAGATGCTGTGGGTGAGGGTCTTTCTAGTCAGGCTTCCCAAACAGAATATTCAATACTCTGAGATTTCTCTCTTTAATATCTAAACTATAATTTTCACGAGGGCTGACAGAATGACCTTATCTGGTCACCTGATTCTAGGTTCTAACATTATTCCCCTTTGAAGCTGAGACAGAAATTTAGCACAGACTGCCACAATACATATCCAGATATTTATGGCAGTGTTTGGGGCCTCCCCTCTTCACTGAACTAATGGACAAAGGCTCTTTCTGAGACCCAGCGTGTCTGGTCCTATTCAACACTGTGGATTGCCGTTTTAATGATTTAACAGCTCATTTACATTTACCTTATTTTTCTTAAAGTTAACCTCTGCTGTGCCAGTATTCTCTATTAAAACATATACATTTAATTTCACTAAAGTAATACATGTACATTTCTCTATTTCAGCAGGGTGCACTGTTGATATATTTTAACGCAAACTGAGCTGACAAATACATTTGCAGCACCAGCATCAGTACAAATCAGTTTGATATACAAATGACATACAGTTCTGATACATTTGTGACACACGTATCTTGTATAAATCAGTTTGATATTCAAAGGACAGATCATTCTTTACAAAATGCCAGCTCGCTATACTGGCACTTGCCCATATCATCACACTTCTCCCCCCTTGAAGACTCAAACTAGTTTTTCAAGTGACTGTTGAGAAAACATGGCTTGAGAGAAATAAGCTAAATGGAAGTATGGTACCCAATTCCCTATCTTGAGAGCCCATCTGCATTGGCATTGCTGACTCCACTGCAGTGTTGTACTGTCATGTCACATGCCTGCAATCTTAAGCTCCACCTTAACTTGGCATTTTGCTAGCTGGCTGTATGTAGCCATGTTTAAGTGATTGTGGTCTGTAACGGCAGTGAATTTCCTTCCATGCAGATAATACTATGGCTAGGCATTCCTTTTCTACAACTGCATTACATTCCTCCCTGGGTTGGAGTCTACAGCTGAGATATACCACTGGGTGCTCTTCTCCCTCTGAAGAAACCTGGCTAAGAACAGCCCCCACCCCATGGTTTGAAGCATCCACCTGCACAACAAATTATTTGCTGTATTTTGGACTGGCTAATACAGGGGGTCCTCCCAAAGGTCCTTTATGCTTCTGGAGTGCTTTCTCAAATGCTGGGGTCCACACTACCTTATCTGGCCTGTTTTTCTTTGTCAGGTCTATGAGGGGGAGCAGCTGTGGTATTATAATTGGGGACAAACTTTCTGTAGTACCCAGCTGTCCATAAGAATGCCCTCACCTGTTTTTTTTAGTAACAGAGACCGGCCAAGCCTGAATGGCTTCCACTTTGGCAGGTTTTGGCTTGATCTTACCACTCCCCTCTCTGTACCAGGTAAGAGACCTGTGCCATATCCACCTGACACTTACTGAGCTTAGTGGTCAACCCTGCCCTCTGCAGTCTGCCCAGCACCTTCCTGACATGCTGAATGTACTCTTGCCAGGAATGGCTGTAGATGGCAATGTAATCCAAGTAAGCAAGGGTATAATCTCCTGCTCCTGCTAGGATACAGTCTACCAGCCTCTGGAAACTTGCTGGGGCATTTGTCATCCCGAACGGCATCTTGGTGAACTTGTACAAGCTGAAAGGAGCCACAAAGGTTGATCTCTCTAACGTTGGGAGTCAGGGGCACCTGCCAGTAGCCCTTGGTATGATCAGTAGTGGTCAGATACTTAGCCCCACCCAGCTGCTCTAGGGCTTCATCTGTCCTAGGCATGGGGTAAGTATCTGACTGATTAGTTTTCTGTAGTCCATACAGAACCTGGTGCTGCCATCCTTTTTGGTACCAGCATCACTGGGAAGTCCCAGGGACTGCTGGACTCTGGATTACTCCTAGTTCCAACATCCCCTGCATCTCCTCCCTCAGTCTGTCTGACTCACTCAGGCACCCTGTAAGGGGCCTGCGTTATAGGTCTTTGGGGCCTTGTATCCACATAGTGCTGCACCAGGTTGCTGCACCCTGGTTTCCCAGTGAACATGTCCCCAAACTCCTGTAACACTGCTCAGATTTCTCAAACCTGGGTAGTGGATAGCCTCTGGGGCATTGCTACCCCTTCCACTAAGGTGTCAGTTTGAGCCTCACTGAGGATCAGTCACCAGACCCCACTCAGACTCCTCCTGCCATTGACTGCAAGTACGCAGCACAAGGGCCTCCCTATCATGGTAAGGCTTCATCATGTTAACATGGTACAATTTTTGCCCCTGCCTCCTGCCTAGCAGTTCTATCATGTAGTTAACATCACTGACCTTCCTTACCACCATGAAGGTCCCTGCCGAGCTGCCTGCAGTTTGTCTGACAGGAATGAAAACTATCACCTCCCGCCCTGTAGCACACTCTTTCTGGCTTGAACACTGCCGTCATACCGGACCTTTTTCTGCTGTTGGGCTCCTGCCAGGTTCTCCTGGGCCAGGCCCATGAACTCCCTAATCCTTGTTCTGAGGTTTAGGACATATGCCACAACAGACTCCTTGTGAGATTCACATTCATCCTCCCACTCCTCACCAATCATATTTAAAGGCCCTTTCACCCTATACCCATACGGCAAGTCAAGGGGTGAAAAACGTGTGGATTCCTGGGGCACCTCCTTGTATGCAAACAATAGATGTGGCAAATATTTGTCCCACTCTCTCTTAAACTGGTCTGCAAAGCCCGTAACATGGTGTTTAGGGTTGAGTTGAACCTCTCTATAAGACCATTAGTCTGGGGGTGGTCTTTAGGTGCTTCACCCCACAGCACTGCCACAGATAAGCCAGCAGGTCTTACATGAAATTGGCATCTCTGTCAGTCAGTATTTCTCTTAGGAAACCTACCCTGCTGAAAATCTCTAGCATAGCGTTTGCCACCTTCTCTCTCTCAATGGGGGACAGAGCCACTGCCTTAGGGTATTTAGTAGCATAATCTACTATCACTAGGATATGCTTCTTCCCTGTAAAACTGGGGGTACCCGGAGGCTCCTCAGTATCCATAGCTACCCTCTGAAATGGCTCCTCAATCACAGGCAAAGGTATAAAAGGAGCTTTGGCCTTGTCTCTTGGCATGCCTACTTTTTGGCACTGCTGACGGGCCCGGCAGTACCCTGTTACATCCCTTGCAGTCCCAGGCCAATAAAAGTTCTGCATAATATGTCTCTTTGTACGCTTTATGCCCATATGACCTGCAAAAAGAAAATCGGGGGCTTTGTCTAGAAGTGCCAGACAGTAGGTATTACCTCATCGTCTAGCCCTCCCTCAAGGATCCACTCTCTATACAGTAACCCTTTGTTCCAGTATACAGAATCTCATTTTCCTTGAGAATCCGGTGCCTCCCTAGCTACCATATTTCCCCCAAATATAAGACTGGATCTTATACTTTTTCCTCCGCCAAAATATGCATTAAGGCTTATTATAAGGGGATGCCTTAATTACCCCCCCCCACCCCGTACAACAATCTACTATTATTCATGTACACAAATTTACATTTATTTGGTACTTTTCTGTTATTGGGCAACAGTTCTAGGTGTGGCGTTAACAGTTGTGTGAGAATTCTACATAAACAGTGCAACAAACATTTCAACTTTAGAATATCTACACCTTGGCTTTCACAGTGCAATATTTCATACTTAAAGTGCAGAAAAATCTCAATACATGTGTATTTGAGGAGGGGAATAAAACAGGTGAATAACTGCCACTTTTTGAGTGGGTGATGCTTTGATGCTTTCTTTCTTCC
The DNA here is from genome assembly GCF_019279795.1 of Protopterus annectens. Classification (NCBI taxonomy): domain Eukaryota; kingdom Metazoa; phylum Chordata; order Ceratodontiformes; family Protopteridae; genus Protopterus; species Protopterus annectens. The sequence continues at coordinate 1,266,399,195 of NC_056732.1, read as the reverse complement.
TTACCCAAACTGTAAGAGAAGAATGATGGAAAATCATAAAAATGAAGTCTGGGAAGTAGTGACCTTACTTTGTAATTTCCCCTTGATAATGAAACGTTAACTGACAAGACCTTGCTGGCAACTGAAAGCAGAAGCAATCCATTCTGTTGTCCCGATAATGGAAAAGTTATTCAAATACAGTCATGTCATCTTCTGGAACATTGTCATACGTCTCCAACCCCCGAATTCCAGCCTGAATTTCTTGCGATTCCATTTCCTGTAGAACCATTGCCCTCAATCTGTCATGCCAAGCAATAGTGCTCTCCTTAAATGAGCACTGCTTGTCCATGTAGCCTGCTCGTAGTGCGTTGGTAACACAGCTGTCAGTGATTTTATCCTATGAATTCTTCACCCAAGTCACGACCTCTTGCAGGCTAGGCTTCACAAAGTTTCCATGCTGATTTCTCTTCATTATATTTTCAGTGTAGTCATTGAGTTCCATGCGCAAATGGTCCTTAAATGGCTTGTTTATTGCAGTATCAAGAGTCTGGAGATAGGCAGTCATTCCTGTGGAAATCATTATTTGATCTATTCTTCTCTGTGCAAGGAAGTTCTTCATGTCTTTAATGCAGTGAGGGCTGGCTGAATCCCAGACTAGCAGGCCTCTTTCGCCACCTCGCAAAACAAGTGGCAGCATTACATCGACCCACCTCGTTATAACTGCTTGTGTGCACCAGGCTTTTTCAGTTTCAAGAATGTAAATGCCTGAAACACGGTCTGTCTTATCTTTCTTGCCCTTACTGATGATTAGAGGTGGGGTTTTCTTTCCATCAAGACGAATTGCCAAAATACAGGTAACACGTGCACTTTCGTAACAGTGGAGAGAATGTAGATTGACGAGGGACCCCTCTGCTCAATTGTTGTTTGAGATCCTTGGCCCATAAACACTGCATTTTCATCCATAGCAATTATGTTGGAGAGCTGGTATTTAGAAAAGTCGATGCCATCAACAAAGGACTTGAATGCAAGTGCACGTTTAATAACTTCAGTATCTTTCAGCTTGAACAGTGTTGTCGATCTTCTTAGAGACTGTTCATATTGCTGAAGGGAGCCATCCAGCCAATATTGTGATGCTTTGAATTCTTCTGGGGATATTTCTAACTGTGGTGCCATTTCAAGGGCAAATGCTTGAATATCAGCCCTGCGCACAACCAAAGCCTTTCTTCTCATGTTGGCAATCCATTCACAGATGATGTCTTCCAGCTCAGGAAATAATGGCTGCTGACCTGATCCACACTTGCATTTCTTAGCATTTCTCTCGTCCACCTGTTGACTGAGGTTATCATACTCTGCTCCACATTTTTGGACCATTCGGGGATCCAACTTTTTCTCTTTGCAGAAAGCCATTAGATTCTTTCCCCGGGAGTCCTCCATGATTCCTTTCTTGTACTCTATGGAATAGCTCTTTCTTTTTGCACTCATCTTGCCTGGGGGATTAATTGAAGACTTACGAGACAGGAATGACAAAAGTGGCGACAGTTAAGACAACCACACACGTTTTATCAAGTGTGCACGTTTTACATGCGTTGTCTGTACTTTGACCCATCAAAGTACACTTGCCACTGTTTATGGGCCAAGGATCTCAAACGTCAAGTGTGAGTGAGGATTAGGGTTGCAGTTAGAATCGTGGAGGACTCCTGGGGAAAGAATCTTAGTTTCTGCAAAGAGAAGAAGTTGGGCGTCCGAATGGTCCAAAAATGTTGAGCAGAGTATGATAACCTCAGTCAGCAGGTGTCAGTATTATTATTATATTATAATTCTAAACGTCCATCGTATGTTGTTGACCATCTTAACTGAGTCTTATTTTTGGGGTAGAGCTTATATCATGACCACCCTGGAAAACCATGCTAAGCCTTATTCTCTGGTTAGGTCTTATTTACGGAGAAATATAGTACCTCCTCCAAGCCTTTTAGTGTAGGGTCTGAGAGCTTTCTCTTTCTTTGAAACTCTTCCCAACTCCCCTTCCACAGGAAGTCTGGCATCCTCTGACAGCAGTGTCTCACTGTCAACCTGGGTACTACTACTCACCTCTGCCCTTGCAGTCACTCTGTCCAAGGGAACATCATTACCCACCAGCAACTGTGGCTCATCTTCAGTCTCACTGCTACATGGTAGCTCCCTCCCTGAAATAGCCACATCACCAGTCAGCAGTCCTCGCTTCAGGTATCTGGTCTGTCTGGGTCTCCCCCAGGCTACCAGACTCGCATCCCTGTCTCCAAGCATGACTGTGTGTTACAATATGCATACAAGGTACTGCATTATCAGAATCATTCCCTATCAAGACATCTGCAGGGATATCCTCAAACACACCTACTTGTTTGCTTCCTTTTCCACCGTCTCAGTCAAGGTGAAACCTGGCCAAAGGGATTTGGAATGGAATCCCTCCTAAAGCTCTGACTGGAGTGGACTGCCCAAGCAAGTACTGCTCCTCCTTTAACTACTGCAGGCTTCACAATGGTTATATCAGAGGTGGTCTCTCTCTCTCTCTCTCTCTCTTGGCAGTGGCCTGTTTTTCATCCACCAAGATTGGATATAAACTCTGCTGGTAATTTGGTACTCCTGTTGTCTCCAGACAACTTACCAATGGTATTCTGTTATTCCCACTTGCTGGCTTCCCCACCTTTTGTTCCCCACCTTGCCTCCGTGGACATCTATATGCTACATGGCCCCACTGGTTACATTTAAAACATTTAATCCTTGATCCTGGCTGTGTACCTGAACTTGTGGCTTCCCCTGTTACTGCCGTACTCTGTTGGGGCAGTTTAGGCTGCGCAGCATGGGTTCCCTTATATCCATGTGCACCACTGGGTATCCCTTTCTTGTGCAGTGATGCCCTGCTTGCTAGGTATAGGTCTCCTTTTTTCCCCCAACTCTTCTGCAGAGCTGCACTCCCCGTCGGCCAACCAGGTTCTCATGTCCTCGAGCAGCTAAAGGCTTGTTTCCCTCACTAAAAGATTTGCCAGCCCTTGAAAAGTGGTGAACCGACACCCACTCACCCACCTATGAAAATAAGTGCTTAGTTCAGCAATGTAATCTCATACATTTTCATCTGTCTTGCGTCTATGCTCACAAAATTTTTTTTCTGTAAGCTTCAGTTGTTAACTTAAAACATTGTAATTGATAGTGCCTCATTTTATAATCTAAACAGTCAGTATCAGACAATTTAGAAACAACAGTTGTAGCTTTACCATGGAGTATGGTGGTGAGGAACTTTGCCTAAAGGTCTCAGTCAACATTATACGGTTTGCATTAATAAAACTATCAAAATTATCACCTTCTTGGTACTGAGGAAGAAGTTTACTGGCCTTTTCTGCTTCTGGGGTAGGTTTACCCCCTTACCCATTACCTCCATGACCCTGGCGAAGAGTCTGCATTTCCTGTGCCTCTCATTTTCTTCAGCTTCCAAATGCCACAATCTCTCTTCTGATTCTAAATTCAAACGTTTGGACTCTAGTTCAAGTCTGTTTAACTCCAGATGGATTTTTAAGTTCTCTGAGGAAAAGTTGAACTGTCCTGGACAGACTCTTATAATAATAATAAAAACACTCTCTGAACTAAGCTTCACTATATTCCTGACTGAATCTAAAAGAATTACTGTCCCTTAGTTAAGTTACTTACTACCGCAAGGCAAGATGCTGTGGGTGAGGGTCTTTCTAGTCAGGCTTCCCAAACATAATACTCAGTACTCTGAGATTTCTGTTTTGAATATCTAAACTATAATTTTCAAGAGGGCTGCAGAATGACCTTATCTGGTCACCTGACTCTAGGTTCTGACAGTATTCCCCTTTGAAGCTGAGACAGGAATTTAGCACAGACGGCCACAGTATACATCCAAATATTTATGGCAGTGCCTGGGGCCTCCCCTCATTTCACTGAGCTAATAGACAAAGGCTCTTTCCTAGACCCAGCATCTCCAGTCCTATTCAGCACTGTGGGGTACCATTTTAATGGTTTAACAGCTCATTTGCATTTCCTGCATTTTTCTTAAAATTAACCTCTGCTGTGCCAGTATCCTATATTAAAACAAATACATTTAATTCAGCTGCAATATTACATGTATATTTCTCTTCATTTCAGCAGGGTGCAGTGTTGATACATTTCAGCACAAACAAAGCTTACAAATACATTTTCAGCACAAGAGCCAGTACACATCAGTTTGATATACAAATGACATACAGTTCTAGTACATTTGTAAAGCGTCTTAAATCAGTTTGATATTCGAAGGACAGATCATTGTTTATAAAACTCCAGCTGGCTATGCTGGCACTTGCCAATATCATCACCCCCCCCCCCCCGTGCTGCCATTGAGAGACTCTTCCACATCAGCATTAACCCATGCATAGTTTGCTGGATAAGTAAATGGCTGTCTGACTGAATTCATACCATTAAGGTTGGGGAAGGGTATTTGTTCTGGACAGGAAAAATGTTTCTAGTGGTGTCCTGCAGGGCTCTGTCCTGGGCCCCCTCTTCTTTGGTATGTATTTTTCTGACTTATAGGCCAGTATTAAGGGACTGTGGTTAATAAAGTTTGCTGCGGATTGCAAACTGGGGCAGTTGCCAAATACCGTTCTGATACCCAAATTTTGCATTAAGGGCTGGACCAGATAAATGTTTGTTGTATTAATCAAAGGCTTATCCTTGATGCAAAACCATGCAGTACAGTTTCGTTTGGTAAATCTAGCATCACTGATGCTTACTATATAGGTAACATTCCACTTAAATTTGACAGTCATAAGGGACATGGGTGCATATGTTGACAGCAGACTGTTTTGACCATCACATCTCTGGTGTGGTTAGACTATCTTTCTCCTTTGCACAACTTTATCCTTCATTGTATCTTCTGAAGCTCCATAGTGTTTATAGTCCAACTTTATTATCTCTTTTCAGGACCCTCACTGAATATATTGCACTGTGTGACATGTATCTTGATAAACACCTAAACCAGCTTGAGAAACCTTAGTGTTTCTTCAACAAAAGTATTGCAGGTCTCCATCCCCTTCTGTCTGACACTCTAAAAACCCTCGTTCCTTTATTCAGTGTCATTACAGACTCCTTATGGGGTGATTTCTGCTTAGCCTTCCATGCTGTAAATGACCCAGCACTTTTAGAACTCCTTCACCTAAACAAAACTAATAGTAAAGCAAACACCTACTGTATAGAAGTGCAAGTGTGTACTACTGCATTAACAACACCAGATAGCATGACTCATTCCTAATCCAATATCCTGTTTCTGGACCTGTGAAGCAGAGTACTTCCCTTGCAACCGTTAAAACCATTCTAGATGGGTGATTGCTAATTTTCACTCTGGGTATGTGGCTGAGCTTCTCAAATGTCTCCTTGGCTGCAAGTTTAGTTAAAAATCTATGAAGGAAGATGCACTCCACATACACAAACTCATTCCAGGCATATTGGCTACTAAAAGCTTATAAATTTGTTTCAGGGTAAAAATACCGAGGCATACAATAGTTTGCGGGTTCACATTCTTTGGAAATGGAAGCAACAGATCACAGACAAATACTCATGAGATGGCTTTCAAGAAGTTGATTCTTAACTTTTATCCATTCTAGACAGCTTTTTCAAGGATGAGCTAATATAAGTACTTGTGAATCATATTTCCTGGAGATAATTTTGATTGTTATGAACTTCTTTATTACAGGGGATATCATGAACAGCATGGGTGCATGTTCACAGCTGTGATTCCCACCAATGTCTTCGGGCCTTTTGATAACTATAATATTGAAGATGGTCATGTCCTTCCTGGGCTCATCCACAAAGCCTACCTGGCAAAGAGTAAGTCATTTATTTTATTTTACTCTTCCATTTGCTTCAGTAAGAATAGTAAAAATGCTTCTAATCAAGTTGTAATTTATGCTGTAGATGACAGGATCCTCTTCATAATTTATACTTCTCGCTGTGTGGGAATTCTGTGGGGTTCAGAGATTCAAAGACATCTCCCTGCCCTCCTGTACTAGTTTAGTTGTGTTCTTCCTTTGCCATGTTGCAATCACCCCTGATTTACCAAGTATACCCCACTATCCATACAAGTGTGTGTGTGTGTGTGTGTGTGTGTGTGTGTGTGTGTGTGTGTGTGTGTATATATATATATATATATATATATATATATATATATATATATATATATATATGTATGTATATATATATATATATATATATATATATATATATATATATGTATATATATATATATGTAATGCAAATATGGAGAGAGTTAAGCAGTTGTATGCCTTTTCATGCATACATAACAATGCATACAGATCTGACGTCTGTTAATTAGTTGGCGATAATGTGTTGAGAGAGTGAGCTTTTCAAATCTGGTAGTTGGTTGGTACCCATACTTCATGTTGTCAATGACTATTCCCTTGCTAAACTTAAAAAAATATATATATATGATGCGTCTTGTTTGGACATATGAGTTGTAACTTGAAAAGCCTCAGAAATGTATCTGAAATTTAATCAGACTTGTGCTTAGCAATGAGCATAGAAAATCTAGCTTGTAATACTGTCAGTCAGCTTTCTGTGTTTTGCTAAGATGTGAGCATTAACAGTTGGCTGCAGTTTTAGATTCTCTTATCAGCAGCTCTCATTTATTAAAAAACAGAACTGAAAAAAAGTCTAGATGTGTCATTGTAGATAGTTTGATTTCAACACATCAAAATCAACTGTTATTTTCATTGACATCAAAATACGCAAGACGGCACAGGCAATTGAAATGAAGTTGTAATGTATAAAGCATATTAAAAAATACTTATCATAACCCATTAGTGGCAAATTTATTGTATTAATTTTGTTGTTAAAAATATTATTTTTCCTGCATTAGGCATTCTACACTTATACCTTTATTCTGTATAGTCCGATGTAATAAAACAAATACAGCATAATATAGGAAGGACCTAAACAATTTCCTGCAATTAGCAATGAAGATGGTTCTTGAATTAATGGCTTAAGAAAACATTATGCACTGCCTGAAGAGAGTAATAGCCATTATGTGACTCACAGATAGCATTTACACACACACACACACACACACACACACACACACACACACACACACACACACACACACACACTGCATTTATGTTGTAGATGAGTACTGTTAGAGTACAAATGGGCACACACACATGGCGCACACGCACATGCGCTGAGAGAGTTTGCAGTATGTACCTCCTCCTGGGCTACCCAGACATTCACAAACACACAAACAGTTTTAAGTGCTTACCTTCTTCCTGCGTGCTGGCAGTAGCATGCCGAGTGTCTGAAACAGTATATATACTTTAAGAAAAAATAAACACAGACTTGTTCCTGTGCTTGTGATCCCGATCTCACATTAACCTACTTCCTTCATCCTGTCTCAGGCTCTCGGTCACCTGAGGTAGCCTAAACCTATAGGAAGGGCCCCTTGTTGCTTCATGCAGCAGCCCCTTGAGATGCTCATTGAGCAACACTTATATTGGTGCTGATTAAACACTTTTGATAGTCGAGTAAACTAAAGGCTGGGTTATGAAGTAGCCTAGCAGTCGTGTGTGTATATGTGCATATATATATATATATTTATATATATTGTGTGTGTGTGTGTGTGTGTGTGTGTGTATTTTTTCTATTTTATTTATTTTTTGTTATGAGGAGCAGGAGCAAAACAGTCAATTATTCATTTTAAAAACACCAACAAATTTATTTATTGGAGGCACAAATCCTGATTTAACAAACCTAAATTCTGTGGATCTTTGAGAAGAATCCCTGTTACCAAAAAACATTTTAAGGTTTAACCTGCGACAACAATTTAGAACATCATTCACCATGATATTTTCATCAATGAGAAAAACGAGGACATAATTAAGACCTTTATTAAGCAGTTTCTTTTGTTCATCTGTTAACCGCCATTTGAAAAATGCACATCAGCATGATGGAAGTGATGGGCAAGCCTGCCACGAAATTCTTTTTAGCCTATACTGAAACCAGATGTCTCCTCGGTTACCAGACGCAGCACTGTAGTGATGTAGTGTCTGAGCAAACACTGAGGGACTATTTCCTATTTTTTCTGCAGATAAGTCGTGATAATTTGAGAACACAGTTTTCTCTCTCTGAATGGTAATGAGCTGTTTACATTTCTGAGATATTAAATGGAGGTCTCATCTGCTTGAGCTGGTTGTGGTTCAAGTAGATGTAAAGGATCCCATGTTACTTGTCAGAGTAAGGTTTGCTTTATTTAAACATTTTAATACTGTACACAGTTTTAATTTTTTTATACTTTGTTATTCACAGTATTTACACTTTCGTATTACATTAATATGTGCACATTTTATATTGCCAGAATTACTGTCATCACATTAACAATATTCTCTTATTTCGTTTACCTTTTTACCCTTCCCGCTATTCCCCCCAGCCTTTCTTCCATATCTGTCTTATCATAGATCATAAGAGGTTACTAGGCTGTAGGCCCTAAGGCCTCTACAAGCCTAGCCATGTTAGGGTCTGTATTAAATCCCTGAATGCTTAAAAAAGCGAACTGTGATTAATCGACCCTATGTAAGCAAAAACTTACAATTTTGAACTGTCAGAACAGCGATTTTTTTCATAGGGAAAAAAATTGCTGTTCCAACAAACAAAAATAAAAAAATAAAACACTTTAAACATTACATTAAGTGGGGGGCTTCACCCCCCACACCCCCGATGTGGGAGGCTGTGCCCCCACCCCCCTCTACTTAAATATACCAACTCTGAGACCGCACTACAGTGCCAAAAATGGCAAAATAACGAAGCAGCCAACCAAATTTTTTTCGCTTAAAAGCAGCTTCGATATTTTGCCGTTTCAGGCTTTTGAGTTCGACCAAGACGCATTCAAAAGAATGCGTTTTTCGTCTTCTAATAGGGAACCATCATGTTATACCCTTATTCCCTTATGGACCGTGATATATAGTCTGTTTGAGCATGAATCTAAGCTCTGCAACATCTGTCCCTGAAACTCTACTTGTATTAAGATTGTCACCCGAGATGGTACTCAAACCTAAAATCCCTGGCTTAGGAGGCTAATGCCTTATCCATTAGGCCACCGGTCAACTAACACATCTTTATACTCTTTATTTTAGATTTTATAGTTATAAAAATTAGTTGTGGCCTGTAGTGTACCCTAAGAACCATGAAAATAAAAAAGTAATGTGGCTTTGAATCTAAACAGCATACATGGACAACACAAACTGCAATATGACTATATGTTAAATTACTTTAGATATTTAATTAGTTCACTTTGTTTTTGTGTTTTGTAAATGATGATAGTGTCCACATGGATTTTAAGATTATTTAGCAGATTGTTAATTGGCAGTTATAGATTCTGATGAAGTCTAAAGTGATTAATCTAAACACCAGTGTGTGCTGTACATGTGTTGTTTGTGCCTTATCCTTATTAGATTTCAAGTAGCATTTTTTTAATTTTCTGTTTTATTAAACAATAATCCAACATATATTTTTCCTCAATGCCCATATTACTTCAAACAATACATGTTTCACATTTCATTAATTTGTCATACATTCTGAACAAGCTTTCCATGAAATATCAGTCATATTTATATTTCTGAATCTTTCCAATTTATACTCCTTTTTAAACTGTCTTAAAAATGTTTCATTCTTTTTTAGGTTTCAAAAACATTATCTTGTTTCTGTCTCATTACATTTGTTACATTTCCTTTCCTCGGTTACTTTATATTTCTTATTACATTCTGTCATTTTAATTTCTGTTCTAAATGTTTCTTAATATTTCCAGATGTGTTTTTTCACTTTCCATTTTCTCATTCTTCTTTTTCATGCCTTCAATTTATACATTTTTCAGCCATCTCCATAATCTCTTCCTGTTTATATTTTTAAGTACTATTTCCTTCTCTTGTTTTAACTTTTTTCTCTGAAATGAGGTGACACTTCCTCTTTTTTTCCTTTTAAGATGTTTCCATATATCATTCTTTTTTTTATACAACTTTTTTTTTCTGTTTCTCTTATTCTGTACAACCTTCCTCATACCTTCTCATAGTTCCTTCATGTTCCGTCTTACTTCTATTCAGTCTGTTTTCAACTTCTAAAAAGCCTTTTTAGCCTATACTGCTCTGTGATCTGAACATTGCCATTCCCATCCCTATCACGTCCTTCATGTTTTGAATATATTACATAATCAATTTAGATTTTAAATATTTTTCTTCTGTATGCCCAATATGTATTTTCCCTATTTTTAATACTCCAAGTTCTATTAATTTTTCGTCTCCTTTTAATGTCTTATTTTTCCTCGTTCTTTCTTAATTTACAAAGTTTCCCACCTGAATTATTGACATATTTACCATTATGTACTTGTTTATTTCTTCACACATCCTTTTCCTTTTCCTTTCAGACATATTGGTGCATGCATATACCACTGTTAGTGTAATGCATCTTTCTCTTCTCATATTATATATTACCACCCTCTCTGATACCACTACTGTATGTAAGCGGTAACCAATGAGTGGGTGTGGTATAGTTAAGATTTACCCATGGGTTGGTGTGGTTTGATCACAACGGTGAAGCTCAAGTGGTTTCTTAAAGTCTTGTGTAACCAGCACCTTGGTGTTCCTCCATGTTGTTTCCACATTCTTCCACTTTGTTGATGTACTGCATATGTGTATGGGACTTAAATCTTCCCACACTTATGTAGTACCTCAGTGATTTGGAAAGCAAGAAACTGAGAAAATAAGATCTTGGTTGCTTTTTTTTTTTTCTTTTGAAAAAAATGTAAAATCTGGAGAGTTGAGCGGTAAGAGAGACACTGCAAAAATACAAATAAAATCAGGTACATTTCTTTAATTTTGCAGAACGTATCTGATTTTCCTGGTATTTTCTCTGCCCTCCGTAAATACTTCTCAACCACTTAGTTCAAGAAATGTGCAAAGCCGTAAATAAGGGGACAAAGGTCCCAATTGTAAATGTTGCTGTTGTAAACTTCCATAGTATGTACTAATAAAAGAAAGTCTGGTCAGACTTCAGCTTCCAGACTTTTTTAATATTGATATATACTCGGTTTTACAAAGGGCATGCTGACTGGGCTGACCAATCAGTGTGCATGTTTTTGAATCCCATGTAGCTATCATTATATAATTTTTTTCACTTTTCAGAATCCATATCCCTGGGCATGTCTCATTTTCCAGTGACCATATAATCTTACTTCCCAATATTGCCTCATGTTTTTCTTTTTTTCCTTCTTCACACACACACTGTGCCCAATGTCTAACAGTGCCTCTTTTCTCTTTTAATATTACGTTTAGTACATGCTGTATTTTCCCTTCACTCACATTCAGTGTTACCCTTTCTTCCAGCTCCCACCATCCTCTTGAATTTTTCCTTCATAATGCTTTTTTAACGTCATGTACTTTACTAGAAACAGAAAAAAATCTTAACTCCTGACTTGCTGCATCTGATGTTCTGAACTGTACATTTAATTTACGTTTTAATCACATGCTTCAGGTCTGAAACAGAAAGTCTTTTGGCAGCTTGCTTTTGTATTTGCTTCATTTCTAGAGTCCTGCTAACAAGTTTCTAATGTCACTTTATTATCTAAGTGAATAGTTAATGTGTTTCTTTTAAATCAAGATATGTCCATAATGTCATACCTATAAATGGCCTCAATATTTTTTGTGCTGATTCTTACCAGTATTTCTCTGCACATTCAGTCCATGAGTGCTCTTTGCAGACCTGCACTTTCTCTTCCTCCTTGCTTTTTCTTTTGCCTGCCTGCCTCACAGTTTCAGCCCAGGTCTTGTAGTTCTAAACAGTTTCTGTCAAAAAGTTCTGTTAACTTGCAGCATTTTCTGTTAATGATGCACTTTCAGAAAAAGGCCAGTTTTCTAGTAGACAGACTCAGCCATTGCCTTTTGATGACTCTCAAGGGGTGTCTTAGCCAATGTATTGCAAGTTGAACTTGGGGAAATCTCTGTCTCTCTACCGTTAATTCAAATAGTTCCAACAACTTCTGTCAGATTTATTTAGAAGTGCAGTCCAGAAATCCTTTACACTTCCATTCCCCTTTTCCTGTGTTGATGAAATTCATTCACATAGCCAATGTCCTTCTGGTAGCTCCATTTATTGACTCAGACTTTGTTTCCCCTTTTCTGCCTCTTTCTTCCTCAGAAACTCATCCAATTAAGTTCCCTCAGATGCTGGTATCTGACCCTTTGACAAATCACAAATGGATTTTCATTCACTAAAATTGTCATTGTTTTTTCCAGTGATAGCCATGTGGCTGTCTACCCAGAAAACTGACAAATTCTCTTGATTTTCTATATGGGCACTGAGCTAAAGGTGTCCCCTATTACTCCTATTCCCTTAGTCATTTCCTACTTTTTTAATTTTGGGGTTCTGGACTTGTTCTTCCTTTAATGTTCATGTAACAGTTACATGCAACATTCATTCTACTCTAGACTCTGATCCTGCTGCTTCATTACAGTTTTATAAGGCTTTTGCATGCTGCTTTCTTATTAGGGAATCTTGCTTTACTTTGTGACAGTTGCTTCATACTTGGGAAGCTGATCACCCCTCCACCAATGCACTGCCAGACGGAATTAAAAGTTGGGACTTGGATGGAAGACTCTGTTCGTAGCAGTCTTTACCTCAGGTTAAAAAATATCTTTGGAACACCATAAAAAACTATGACACTTGACACTTGGAGAGATCCAACCCATTGTTTTTGTCTGAAGTTACCATAGAGATTTTAACCAACAGAAAAACGTAAAGCATTTAAGCTTTTGTGGTGCATGCTGACGTATTCTTTTAAAAGTCTGTACCATCATGAGACTCTAGTGTAAATCACAGTGTAATTTATTTGCCTGTAAAGGTGTTGAAGAAATATACAGTGAAGGAGAAAATGTCATTGAATGCCTTGAAGGTACTGGCAAAAAGAGCTTTGTCCTGGAGAAACTGGCAAAGTGTAGTAACTGTTTGTTAGACAAAAAGGGAAAAAATGTTTGGTTCTGGGTAGATACTAGTATTATGTTGAAAGGGTAAGTAATGGTACCTAGTGTTGCACTGTAAAGTAGGTAACAAAATGTAAGGCTACACTATTACTTTTACTGTTGTTGAAGAGGGAAGAGTTACTAAGTCCTTCAGGAAGCACCAAGATGTATGTGAGCAAGAAGAAAATTTAGTATTGGCAATGAAGGCTAGTGACTCACCTTTAGTAATTTGGAAAGTTACAAGGAAACCTGACCTTGAGATAGTGCAGGGTCTACTTCTTAGTAGTTCATTTAAACAAATAGTACTGAGGAAAATGCATCTATCCTAGGAGACTGACGGACGTACAGCCTGAGGACCATTACTTTACCTTAAGAAATTATTCTTTGTGCAGCAAGTGGACATGCTAGAATGTAAATATTTTGCTAACCGCAAAAACCCTAAAAGAACTCCATTTCTTAGGATATTAGATTTTGGGGCTCAATTCCTACAAGGGAATCTGTGTTTAAATATGAGTTTGCCATAAATGGGAAGGTGTCCAAAACAAGTAACTGCTGAGTGATACCACTGGCTTATGCACTCAAGACCTCAAATCAAATGCTGCACAAGAAAGTATGTATAATACCTGCAGTATGGCTAATGTCATGGGTGTGGAAATGCAGACTGAATTTTGTAAAAGCAGCTATTAAAGCATTAACTATGGAGATGATGGTAAGGGCTAACTTTTCAACATTACCCAAATTTCTTTGAGCTTGTTTCAGTCCAATGGACTGTCAGAGGAGTGTGGTAATAATCCTACCTTCCAGTTGCTAATTAAGTATTTGGTTGTCTTAGACCATCATAGCTTCATATAGGCAAATCAGTCTGCAGACTATTACGTGCATGGCCAATAACCAAAAAGTGACCAAAGGTGACAATCAAACCCTTTACCTTGTGTCGGTGAAGTAAATACTTTAACCAGTATACCAACTCCCAACAGTCTTACAGCAGAGGAAATAAATGGTTTCAAGAACATGAAAGCAGATGCAAAAGGGCTTCTGAATGGCTGGAAGAAAAATGTGCATTAGGTAAGCCAAAGCAAGTATTGAAGCTGTTTTTGAAAAACACATCGACTGGCAGTAGCTCCTATGCTAGCTCCCCCTACATTCTGGGTTGTATTCAAGACATCACTTTAAGAAGTTCCATGCATATAGAATGTTGTTGAAGTACTGTGGGCATAAGAGACATGGATGCTTATCGAGGTGTTTTGTGTAGTTCAAGCTGAGCAAGACTTTGCTAATGGCATTAGAGGAAATACATTTTGGAGATTCTTACCATGTCCAAGCTACAGGAACCAAAGGAACAGAGTGCAGAGGCTAGAAATATAGTAAACTGGTAACACTAAATCATCAACACAGACAAAAAGGACATGGACCATGAATGCCTGCCAATAAACCATATAGTTATGAACCCTGTAAAATTAATCCAAACATTTTTAGAGTATTCAGTGATTTATAGGCTTTACCTGTATTAGGAATTTGGCCAGGTTTATTGGCGTAGAAGAACAAAGTATTGACTCTGACCTATTTGTTCTAAGTGACCCAAGTTAGATTAGCCTCTGATGCTGGCCAGGAATGAAGAGGTATTGCCTCAGTCCTCTTCCAGATGGGAAGGTATTGGGGGGGGGGGGGGGGATTGCAGTCATTCCACTAGCCATGGTATTGATACCAGAGATGTAAAGAAAAGCCACTGCTGTGCTAAGTGTCAGGGCAGAGAGAGATGCACTGCCAAGTTGAGGGAGCATTTTCCTTGCAGTACCATTGAACACCCACCAAGATGAAGTCAACCCCACATGTCAGTGGAAGGTAGGGCCTAAAGGGAAAAAATCTGGTTTCAATATGACAGCTCTAACTTTTGTCATTTCTGTCCCTTGGATGCAGAGACTTTCGAAGCCTAATGGCCAAGAGGTCCTCCTTTCCAGAAGGATGAGATCCACCCATCAAAAGGGGCAGTCAGGAGTTCCCTAAAATGTACTGACCTGTGGATGACGCTGTAAAGAAAGCCAGGGACCTGAAGTCAGCAGCAACTGTAGAAGAAAATGTTTTTAGAAGTTAATTCTAAGATTCTGTACCTCTGTTGCAGAGAAAGTTAATTGTTGTCCTGAAGTTTCGTAGAAGTCCAGGTTTACTCTGTGGGAGAAACCTTTTTAAGCCTAACTGCTGCAATTCCATTGGTACACCCATCTAGTTATTTCTTCTGTTCATAAGGAAGGAGGGCTTGGCTGGAGATAATTTTGAGGTTTCCCATCCATTTGTCTAAAGTTTGAAGATAACAAAGAATATGTTTTGCTTTTTAAAAAAAATGGAACTTTGTTACAGAGATGGACAGTTTATTTTGGCAGCTAGTGCAGATGATTAAGGCTCTGGGTTGTTATTGAACTGCTTTCTGCAGTCAGATGTACAGGGTTTTATTCCTCCTGCCTCTATTTGCCTACTGTATGACTCTGAGCAAGTCACTTAATCAAATGGTGCACTGGATTCAACCATGAAAAAGAACACTTTCATCTGGTGGGCTTACCCAATTAACACATGAATAAAATAAAAAATCAAAACTGTTTGAAAGAGAAATGCGTTTTGCCAGCTAGTCCTCTTTTTTTGTTGCAGTATAAATTTATCTCTTGATCTTTTGTGTGACTGCTAGTTTTGCAGATATGTGCTCAAGGATGACTGGATCATTTATATCTTTGTAAGGGAGGAAAGATCACTCTGTTGGCATCAGTTGGAGATAGAAAAGAGGAGCAAAGCTTTTAGACACTTTCCCAAGATATGAGAAGCAGCTGATGTTTTTTAGGTTGGGTTAGGTGTTTGGATAAGTACATATCGAAGGGTTTATTTTTCATAGATTTACAAGTCTGTAGATGATTACTAGGCTAATGGCCCCAGGGAGCCATTTTAAGCTTAGGCATGATTTCCAAATGTGTCTTGACAAGTTTTGATACCAAAGGGTTATTTTAAGGGTATATGTAGGTTTGGGCATGGGTGGTCGAGCATTTACATGCTGCCTCTGTCTAATAGAGATCTAGGTACAAGACTAGGGGTAAACTTCTGACTCCCCATCCACTGGTCTAAGTTATGCTTGAATTGGATTTGGGAAGAACTCTGCTTCACATGGATGGGGGAACCCTGTTCCAGAGATGGAGTAGGCTGTGAAATGCTATGTCCTTTCAACATGACCTATTTTGAGATTTAGGTCCCTAGATTGGTTAGTTCTGATGCTGTTTGATTTAGAGATGTGCAACATGTCCATCTGAGTGGGATCAAATGATGCTTTATAAAGCAGGCATAGATTTCCTCTTAGTAGTCTGTAGGAGACTGAGTACAAGGATAGGGGTCTAAGGTGGTCCATGTAGGACATGTTTACACCCTGTATTCTTTTCACAAGGAACTTCTTTGGAAGCTCCACTTGTTGCATATAACTCCTTGGTACATACCGAAGGGGGCATTGTACTCTGTGATTGATTTGATGAGAGGTGAATGCAGAGGAACAGTGGCATTCTTGGATCTTGATGCCATACCTTTGCTTATAAGTTATGCAGAGTAGAATGATTACCTTACTACCATAGACACATAATGGCCAAAGGCCAGGTTAGTGTCTACATGTCTTCCCAAATCCCTGACCACAGGGTGTATTATCAATGTGGTAGTTTCTAGGAGTAGTTGTTTTCCCAAAGAATGCTGTTATGCATTTCTTGGCATTGTGTTTGACAGTGTTTCTAGCACCAGTTATTGAATTCATTCAGGCATTCTTGGAAGTTTTTATGTCATTGGGGTGTCCAGTGCCTAGTTTGCAATCTTATGCAAACTTGGTCAGTCAGAGGTCCTTGATGTTGTTCTTGACTTCAGAGAAGTAAAAGGAGTGGCCCCAGCATCAAGGCTTGAGGAACTCCTGTAGTGACTGGTGTTTTTGTAGAGGTAGACTCCCCTATCCTCACTTTCTACCCATCTTTAAGCCCACTGGCTAGCTAGCAGGTGACATAGGTGTTTATATCCACTTTCTTGAGTTTGTGTACAATGCATGAGTGAGGTATTTTGTTGAATTCTTTTGCCAGGTCAAGATAGGCAGTGTTTACCATTTGCCTTTGTCATGACCTTCATGAAGAAATCCACCAGGTTGAATAGGCATGACCTGCCCTTGACGAGACCAAACTACATTGTGTCCAGTGTCTGAAGGTTTCCTGTGTCATTGTTAATTATTTCCATGGTAATTCTTTCAATGGCTTTGCACATGTAACTAATCAAAAGTCTGCATTCTTTTATGACCCTGTTGAAGAATGAGTAGAAGGGAGTTGTGACCTCCTGAAATAGAGGAGATGCCTGTAGTAATATGGTGGGCAAGATAGAAGGCTTACCTATTTACAGAGGGTGTGACAGTAGTCAAAGGAAAGTTTCTTGTCCTTGAATGTACCTAGTGTCTTAGAGGTAGTTATAGCTGCAAGCTTGTATTCCTCAACAAATTTGGTCAGCAAGAGGCCTTTAGTCAAATTTTAATGCAGTTTGTTTTGGAAATTTATGAAAATTTTTAAGTTTCCCAAAGTTTCCTTTTTTGGATGATGATTCCTTATCCCAAGGGAAACCGTTTTTAAACCATCCCTATCCTGCCTGTATTTTTATTTTGGGGTTTTTAGATTTAAAATGTTTTTATGGTTTTTTTTAAATTAAAAATTATAAAATTTTTAAGTTTTTTGTGTTTTAATATGATTTTTAAACTTGGGAAAATAGTTTTTTTTCATATTTTTAAATTTTAATGGGGAAATTGGGGGGGTTATTTAAATTAATATTATTTGTTTACATTCTACGGGTTAAATTTTTTTCCCTTTTTGTTTTGAAATATTTTTTATTTTTAATTTTTTGTAATAATATTTTGTTTTATATTTAAATATAATATTTTGGGTTTTTTTTGAATAATATATAATATTTGTAATTGGTTATATATTGGGATATGTAAATATAATATGAATTTATAGTTTAATTATAATATATGTAAATTTTATATATATATATGTTATGTATAATATAATTATTGTATATTTTTTGTATATATATAATATTATATATTTAATTTATTATAGTATATATTATATGTATATGGTTGTATATTATATACTATATATTATTGTTATTTATTAGTGTATTTGTTGTGTTATATTTTAATTATTAATTAATATAAAATAGATATTATATATTTTGTATTAAAATATATATATATATTGTATATATATATATTATATATATATAATTATAAATATATGTATTTTATATATATTTTATATTTTTATTTTTATATATTATATATATAGATATGTGAATATAAATAATGTGTTGTATATATATTGTGTATATAATTAGATATATTATATTTATTTTATATATAGGTATATGGATTTATTTATTGTATTATATATATAATATTTAATATAGTATAATTAATATTAAGATTAATGTATAATAATTAATATAAGTATTTATTATATATGTTAATATGATATGTTTAAAATAATATTATATATATAAATTATAAATATAAATTATAATAAAATATTGTATATTAATGTAAATGTTATAATAATATAAATATTATATTGTATAATAAATAATAAATATATATATATATTTATATATATGAAATTATGTATATTATATAATGTTATATATTGTATATGTGTTAATTAAAAAAATTATTTTAAAATAAAAATATTATTTTTTTGTGTTAAATTATTTTTATTTTTTTATTTTTTTTTTTTGAAAATTTTTTATTTTAATTTTTTTTTTAATTTTAAAATAAAAAATTAATGTTTTTTTTTTTTTTAATTTTTTTAATTATTTTAAATTTTTATAAAAATTTAATTTTTTTTTTTTTTATTTATTTAAAAAAAAAAAATTTGTAATAAATGTTATAGTAATAATATTAAAGTTTTATTTGTTTGAAAATATTTATAATGTATATTAAATGTAAAAGATATTCAATATATGTTAATTATTTTATTTTGGGTTTTTTTTTTTTTTTTTTTTTTTAAATTGTTTGTAAATTTTTTAATTTTTAAAAATTTTTTTTTTTTTTTTTTTTATTTTTTTTTTTTTTTTTTTTTTTTAAAAGTTTTTTTTTTTATTTTTTTTTTTTTTTTTTTTTTTTTTTTTTTTTTTTTTTTAAATTTTTTTTTTTTTTTTTTTTTTTTTTTTTTTTTATTTTTTAAAATATTCTTCATCTCACATTGCTGCAGTCCTTATGGGTAGTCCGCTGTCCTCGGTGGGCCCCGAATACCAAAGTATTAGGCTGGCGTCGGTCAAGGGTTTAAAAACTGACATCAGGGCGTCAGGGTAAAAAGCGCGACCGGCGTCATATCCCCCCCCATGGCCCGATGCAGAAAGCGTTAAGTGCCGTTGGTTCTGAAATTTTCGATTGGAGTTTCAGACCGAATCAAGTTGGCTAAGTACCCTTTGGGGGAATATTTTTTTTTTCTTGCCTCAGTGTTTACGGATGTCAAAAAAAGTGAATAATTGTATTTCTTGTGGGAAACAGATCCCGCAAATTATCATTCTTTGTATTCCTTGTTTGGGGCCTGAGCACGGCGTGTTGGGGGTGCTTTTTTGCTAGGTTTAATAAGGGACTATTAAGGAATTTGTGCTAGGTTTGGGCTTGAGCGGTGAAATTTTAATATGCCGTCGGATCTCCGGCCCCCTTCCGGGAAACGCAAAGACAAAGCTTTAAAACCCCGGCAAGAGAGTCTGTTCGGACGCCGGTTCTTTAGAGGGTTCAGTGGAACCGGTGGTTCCGGGGGGTTCTCTGGAGTCTCAGGGGGGACTTTGATTTTGCAGGATGTGGCCTCTCAGGAGGCAGGTCAGGCTGAAGGGGCTTCTCAGGTTTCTGTACTCCCTCCCCTTTCCAGGGTGGTTAGGCCTCTCCTTCTGTTTCCAAGGCTTCTCCCAGAGGCAGGCCAGGTTTAGCTTCTGTTGGTGTCAGTCCTAGTTCAGCAGGGTCTGTGCCTAAGAAGCACATGCTTAAAATGGCAGAAGATTTGATTACTTTGATTAGAGGTTCTTTGCCCCTCCTGATAAGAGGCCTAGGGTGGAGCCAGATTTGGGAAAAGTTTTGAGCAGGCTTGGATGTTTCAGAGTTTTGGGGAAGACTTGCAGGAGTACTCTCCTTATTCTGATTCTGATGCAGATGTTTCCCACTCCTTCTGCTTCTCCTCCAGAGGATTTTTCTTTTCAGAGACCTTCTTTCCCATGAGGGAACATTTTAAGTGGGAAGGTCAGGACTTCTCTGTTTCCCAGGAAAAGGCTTAGGGAATTTTGTTTTTACCCCAGCATGGGCCCCTTTGGCTATACCCCTGTTCTGGATGTTGTGGAAGATGTTTTTTCAGAGGTTTCCCTTAATCCTGATTCTTTGCCTCCTCCCTGTTAAACCGGATAGGTATTACAGGGTGCCTGAGGCTCATAAATATCTTATAAGAGTCCTAGGGGACCCAGAAACTGTTAGTCAGGGACCTAAGGGTGTCAAGGCCTCTGTTGTAAAAATCCGGTTCCCCCTAGATAAAAGGCCAGAGCTTTGGATAGATGGGGAAAGAAGGTCTATACTTCTTCTACCTTAGCTATGAGGGCTTTGAATTGCCAGTTTCATATGTTGAAATATCAAAAATTTTCTCCCTTTTTCAATTGAAATCTAAGGGGATGCTCTGGCAGAAGGCATTGAGTGTAAAGAATTACAAGATTTTTGGGGCATGTCTCTGAACAGGTGGGTAAGCATTCTTTACAGTGTGGTTTTGATGCTGTCAGGCCTCTTCAGGGTGGCTGCCACTGGTTCAGTTCTTCCGAGGCACGCCTGGCCCAAAGGGTCAGAATTTATCTGACCATGTTAAGACAAGGATTTTGGATGCTCCTTTGCAGTCTGATGTGTTGTTTGGTTCACCTGTGGAGTCAGTCTTGGAAAAGGAAGACAAGGCTAAGTCTATGCAGACTGTTAAAGATTTTTTTCAAGTTCAGCCTCCAAAGTTTAGTAGGAAAATTTGGGCCCGCTAAAAGGGGGGGCTTCCTTCTTTTATTCTCAGTCTAGGGGTAGATCTAGGCGTGGTAGGGGCAGAGCTCAGAGTTCCTTTTAGGCCTAGAACCGGGATTTTGCACACGGGGTAGGGAACCTCCTTTGAAAAGGGTTCTTTACTCCAATCCTTTTGCCTACTTTGGGAATTCATTTAGGAAAAGGTTTTAATTAAAAAAAATTTGGATATAACACAAGTTAAAGTTTATTAAACCTCCCCTTTTCAAAGCTGGGTTTCCTCCTGAAAAAATTAGGGTAAAAATTCTTATTAATAGGGTAAGGTTGCCAATGGGAGGATTTATTCTCGCCTCGTCCAAAAAGGAAGGGGCCAGTTTATTTTCATTTGGATTCCCAAGTAAAAAACCTTCTTTAATTGGGCTGGTTGCCCTGGAAAACTAAATTTCCCCAGAGTCCTTTTCTTTTCCCTGGATCCCCGGGCCTTTGGGGACACAAATTTTCATTTTTCCACCTATTTGGCCCCTGCCAGGCCCTTCTTGGGTTCTCTAGGTTTGGGAAATTGGGGTAGTGGATTCAAAAATGTTAGCAAAATATGAATGGTTTGCCCTTATAAAAGGTTTTGGGGGGGAAAACCCCGAATGCCCATGTGGCCCACCCGAATCAGATTTGCTGCCCCCACAAACTTGGGCTATCAAGGAAAAGGGAACAGACACGGCCTGCCTTAACTTAATTTAACTAGGGAGGAAACAATTGATTTATTTAAGGATTTATTCTTAGGGGGTTGTTTAACAAACCCCAAATTTGGACAAAGCAAGCAATTCTTATCTTGGGCCAAAATTTTTTGTGAGCTCATTTAAACAAACTTCAAAGGTGCAGGAGAAAATCCTTAAATGTTTAGGAAATTATGGATCCCAATAAAATTTGGATCTTTTATTAAAATTGACAGTGTTATGGGGAACTCCAGACATAGATCTGTTCGCTTCTCCACTAAATTACCAGCTGCCAAAGTTTTGCACAAAAGGTTTCATCCCACAGCTTGGAAAGTGGATGCTCTCTCATTCAATTGGAGCAATCTTCATGTGTATGCCTTTCCACCTCTGCCTCTCCTCCCAAAGGTACTCCCGAAGGTCAGACAGGACAAGCCAAATGATTTTAATAGCTCCAGATTGGCCTCCCGCACTGGTACCCATTACTGAGAAGTCTGGTGGAGCCTCCATGGCCTTTGCCTTGATTCCACACCTGCTGTCTCAGGAGAACAGTCATTTACTCAATGTCAAACTTCACTCTCTACATCTAACAGCCTGGCATATTCTGTTTTAAACCCTGGAGGGTCTCAGCTTCCCAACAAGTTTTGAATGTTATTTTGGAGGCCAGAAGGCCTAGTACAAGGAAAGTTCAGATAAATGGGGGGATTTTTTTTTGGAGTACAGCAAAGGACTTTGATGTTTCTAAACCTAATTTAAGTGTGGGTCTTCAATATCTTACTGAGTTATTTGGGCAAAGGTTTGTCCTTCTCCCTATTAAGGTTCATGCTGCAGCAATTTCTGCTCACTATGACTGTGACCCACCATTTTTTCTCATCCTTTGTTTAAGCAATTCCCTTTGAGGGGGAAAGAATATAAGACCCCCCCGTGAGCTCCTACTCCTGCTTGGGATCTCAATTTTGTGTTGGAGAAACTCACTCTACAACCTTTTGAGCCTGCAGCTACTGCGAGTTGAAATATTTATCATGGAAGACTGCTTTTTGTTGGCCATTACCTCTGGGGAAAGGGGTTTTTGAATTACAGGCCCTTATGGCGTTGAGCCTTTCTTAATTTTCCAAAGGATAGGGTATCTTTGCAAATAACCTTCCTTTATGCCTAAAGTGGTTTCTAGTGTGGCTTTAAACCAAACTATTCATTTGCCTACTTTTTTTGCAAACCCCAAAATAAAGGGGGAAAAAATTTTGCACACTTTGGATATACACACGCATTACGGATATATATATATATATATATATATATATATATATATATATAGATATATATACATATATATATGTGTGCATATATATATGTATGTGTATATATATATGTATGTTTATGTGTGTATATGTGTGTTATATATATATATATATATATATATATATATATATATGTGTGTGTGTGTGTGTGTGTGTATATATATATATATATATATATATATATATATATATATATATATATAAGTACTAATAAACTGTCAGAACACTGCAGAAGAATGAGAAAACATTTAAAATAGAACTTCCAAAACCGAAGGATGACGAAGGAGCCTGTGATAAGCTTTCGTCTTTATTAGTGTACAAGACTTCTTCAGACATAAAATAGAACTTCCAAAACCTAAGGAGCCGAAGGAGCCTGTGACCCGGTTACTGGATATTTGTTAACTCCCTCTTACTGACTTGTATAAAACACTGGGTTTCCATTAATTTTCTATTGTCTGAAGAAGTCTTGTACACTAATAAAGACGAAAGCTTATCACAGGCTCCTTTGTCATCCTTCGGTTTTGGAAGTTCTATTTTAAATACACACACACATATATATATATATATATATATATATATATATATATATATATATATATATATATATATATATATATATAAAAATAAATATATATGTTTGTGTGTATATAAATATATATATATATATGTATATATATATATATATATATATATATATAGTAAACCATGTGCAGTTTCTCTAAAAATTCAGTTAATTAAAATATATTAGTATAATAACTTATACTGTATTCTACCTAAAATCTTTTTTAATTTAAGTATAAGAGCATTGCTAACTCTATCATTTAGGCTTGAAAAATTTAGGGCATCTAACCTTAGTTGCCATTTTAATTCACAGATGTCTAAATGCACATCCAATGTCTTTACCTGGATGTCTTGATTGATCTGCTGAATCGCAGAAAATTTAAAACTGTGCCCTGAAAATTTCCCAGTATGTCTAGCAAGGGCATTGGTCATTCTAAGATGTCCAATGTCAAGTAAATGCTCATTCACTCGCTCCTTAAAATGCCTGCAAGTTTTTTTCTACATAAAATGCAGGACAGACTTCACTTTTAGCTAAATAAACATTCCATCCACATTTTTATCCAGCCTTAATAAACCCCACTTCTTACGAATGGTCTTGGTAAACCATTCAGTATCTTGATTACAGGTAATGACGAAAAACATTCCCTCATTTTTTCTTTCTAGGCCACTTTCATCTACATCAATTCCCAATTGTCCAACACTTTCGGGTGCTCCTTTCAGTATGGCCTTGTATGTACCAGTTTCCCGTTTACGAATAATTTCATCCCTAATGTCAGTGCACAAGGTCTCCGGGGTACCCCCTTCTTATAAACATTTTTATCATAAATTACAAATCTTTAATAAGCTCCTGGTCATCATTGACCATTCTGGCAGCCCACACCATCTGACAATGGATCTTTTTTGATGGTGGGGATGCCAACTATTTTAGTCTAAATAAGAATTGGGGAAAGTGGCCTTTCTGTCAATCTCAGATCTCAAACGCCTCCACTCTTTGTCCATCACCAAGTAAACATCCAAATAAAATATTTTCTCAGAACTATATTCATACGTAAATTTGAGGAACTCCACAGTATTGTTAATAAATTCCAAAACTGCCTTAAGCTCTTCTACTTTCTTTTTCCACACAGTGAATATATCATCCAAAAAATGTGTGTATTGCTTGATACACTTTTTATAGGCACTAAGAAACACATACTGCTCCCAGAAGGACATTACATAGCTGGCATAAATGGGGGCACAAGCAGCCCCCATAGCCACTCCAATAACCTGCTTGTAAAAATGTCTTTCAAAAAGCAAAAAATTATTATGCAACACTGATTCCATTGGGGTACAAATACATTGATCTGATCTTGGTCATATAAACCTGTCTTGTTCAATTGACACTCCAACCTGGTTAATCCCACCTCATGGGGATAACAGAAAATAAATTGCATACATCACCAGTAAGCAATATGGTATTATCCGTAACAGTAGTCTTATTTAATTTATCCAAAGAATTCCATGAACGCTTGGTGATGTATGCAAAAGTGGTCAACCCTTTTTGCAAATAGTGATCTAAATACTGGCTTATAAAGCAAGTTTTACTCCTCTTGCCATCCACTGTAGGCCTATATTTAACATTATCCCGACCCTTATGCAATTTAGGAATACCAAAAATACTACTGACCACTGGATTTTCATTTCTCAAAAACTATGTTCAATTTCAGTTATCTGCCCCTGAAACAATACATCGTCACTCAAAAGGTCCAATTTCAGATATGAAATGTTGATTTCATTAATACTACTTTCTTTGTATGCATCTTCAGTTAACATCCCCAACATAGCATCAGTGTAGTCCTTCCTATCCATGACTACAGCACCATTACCTTTATCAGGTTTCATTATTCGTATCCCTTTATCATTAGCCAATTCACCAAATAATTTATTTTCTTCCACAGTCGTATAACTAAACCATCCCTCATCTTTGTCCTAAAGTGTTCCCTTATATCTAATTCACATGCCCTTTCAAACAAAGTAACCATGTGATTCGCTGGTGGATTAAACTTCCTAGGCTTGGTTAACACATTATGTTCATATTTCGTATTCATATCAGCAAACCATAACCTTATATTTATCTTTCGGGTGCTGTTCTCCAGTCGTCTTCCACAATGTTATTTTTCTGAGGAAAAGTTTTTTTTTTCTGTAA
This sequence comes from Protopterus annectens, assembly GCF_019279795.1. Classification (NCBI taxonomy): domain Eukaryota; kingdom Metazoa; phylum Chordata; order Ceratodontiformes; family Protopteridae; genus Protopterus; species Protopterus annectens. Next base: position 1,266,373,405 of record NC_056732.1, on the reverse strand, counting down.
AATAATTGAAAAGATCACTGCGAGGAATGCAACATTAAGGACTTGATGCTTTGATAGACACTGTTCTCTGATACCAGTAGTGAGAAGTAATAGCTAACTGTAGGCAAAACAAATATTTTGCATTATCTTACATGGCTGTAGATATAATTTTGTGCAGTGTTTACATATGAATTAAACAGCATCAGGCTGTCTTTACTTGTTATGGGATTATTTTCTGAGTGAATTCTTGTGTGAGCAGACTACCAAAAAGCGCTTTTAGTGTTTTCTTCTTAGCTGAACCTATGGAGCAGTTACTGGTCTCCTTGGTTCTTTCTTCTCTGTCCGCAAGAGGAAAAAAGTTGTCAAGGGGTCCGGGTGTCAGGCTGGCTCCAGTTGTTCCTCAGCCACCAGTGGGTGATACTGCTGTGGTCAGATTTGGTCCCTTGGGACACTCATCATTTTCTCCAAGTCCCTGTTGTGTAGTACTTAGAGTCACTAAGGTCTGGGGATAGACATGTCCTCAGTGACTGCATGTTTTCCCTCTGAGGGCAAGAGAGAACTATGGGAGGAAGGGACATTTAAAGATCTACCACTTATCTGGGAAAGGGAGCCCTGGTCCTAGGATAGTATGCCTGCTTTAAGTTAGTCTTTTTCCAGTGAGTTTCCCAGGAAACCAAAGCGAAAAGAAAATAACTTGACTTCCCTTTCTATTTATTTGCTTTCACTATACCTACTTGCCTGTTCAGGTAAGAAGAGTTCCTTTACTTTCTGATTTTGATCTTCAGTTAGAAGAGCAGTGTGATGCCCCTGCACTGGCCTAGTAATCAAAGGAGCCTCAATCTTAACCACTAGTACCGGTGAGGGACGTACACATTGGGAGGATGACAAGTACACACACAGTACAGTACAGTACAAGTTCCCTTAAGAGCTCTCAGCGATCACAGTCAGTCTGGAGCTGGATTCTCCCTCTTTCTCCAGATCCCCAGTAAGACTCCTCACTGGCACAACTATAGAGTTGAGTCCTTATCCAGAATTCCAAGCCAAGGCCTCCGAGCACTCTCCGTCCAACCAGTGCTTCGTGTCCCTGCCCAAGTAGCTGACACACGCACATAAACTTTGCGATTTGATAATTTATACACAAACACACAGCTGGGAAAGGCTGGCACAGGTTTCTAGCTATGGCCCCTTCTGCCCAGACCATAAGGTAGTTAGCACTGCCACCAGAAACCCTTATTAGCTACTTTAAGGCCCTTCCCAAAGGGTGACCAATCTTACTGTGTAATGTTACTATTATCCAAATGGTAAGTGGTACCAATACTTTTGGGCTATTTAGGAGTGGCCTGTACAGTGTCACCAAATACATATGCAAGTACACTAAGAGCTTAAATACCTCTAAACAACCCAGCCACAATTAAAATGTTTAAATATATTTAATAATAAATAATAAAAGAACAAAACAATACTCAATAACTCAGCACAGTGGTTACAGAGTTCAGAATCACAGGAAATATTTTAAAACAACATTGCAGGACAGTCTCAAATACAGAAAACATCTAAACTATTTATTTATTTATTTTATTTATTTTTATTTTACATTTGTTGACCGGGCTAGTCTAACTGGATATATGTCCATTTTCAGTAGAGGCCCAGGGAGATAAGCTCTGAGAACACAAATTTAATAACACAATGCAGGTACAATACAGAATTTAACAATGAAGGCAGCTCATTATATAATTATCTAACAAACTATCACATATGTATTAAAGTAAGTATCCACAGAAGATGTCAGTACAAACAGTACAATTATCTAGAAGATAGTTGTTTTTATCAAGGAAAGTAGGACTTGTTACTGAGAAGTAGAGGGTAAGCAGAACCTAGTAAGAAGAGCAAGTTAGTTAGTCAGGGTTAGTACAGGGGCATAACCAGTGTGTTCTGAGGAAAAGTTTCAGTTTGTTTTTGAAAAGTGATATAGAGGACAGTGATGAAAGTTCACTGGGAAGAAGGTTCCAGGATTTGCTGACAGTACTGGAGAACAGAGAGTCACCAGCCATGTTGTTGGATTTACATATATTTACAAAAAGTTTGTGATGAACATAAGGTTTTAAGATTTTTGTAGGGGATGATGAGGGTAGAAAGTATCGGAGTATTGGAAGGTTGGTAAAGGGTCTTGTGGGCAATGGTCATTTGGTGAAGTTTAAGCTGATTTTGTAGCTCAAGCCATCCTAGCTGCTTTAGATTATAACAATGGTGGGTTCTAAATGGATTGTTTGTGGCAAATCTGGCAATGTTATTGTAGGGGTTTTCCATTTTGTTGAGGTTACTCTGATAGATTAGTATATATGGGTGAGGCATAGAGGAGTGTTGAGATTAGATGAGTGTGAACAATAGTTATTCTAGCTGCTGGAGAAAGGAAGGGTTTGATCCTTTAGAGAGAGAGCATAGTTTTCTATTAACAGTTTTTAGTGTATTGTTGATATGGGTGTCAAAGTTAAAGTTGTTTATAGTTCTTCCGAGTAGTTTGGTAGTTGGATCTGGAGATATGAGAGTACCATTACTGGATATTACTGTGAAATCTATTGCAGAGGACTTCTGAGTAGGAGTAAAGAGCAAGAGTTTTGTTTTTTGGGGGCTCAAGAAGAGGTAGCGCTGTGTAAACCATTGTTCTACTGTATTAGACACCTTTTGGGTTATGGACTGAAGGTCAGATGTAGATGTGGCTGAGCATATAAGTGTAGAATCATCTGTGTATTGTATACTTGTAGCTTGAGGGATTACTAAGTGAAGGTCACTGATGAAAATTGAGAAAAGGAGGGGTCCTAATATGGACCCGTGAGGGACACTAGGTTAATGGGGAGGTGGGGAGGTAAATTATTATGCCATAGCACAGCCTGTTGTCTATTGTCTAAGTAGGACTGGCACCATATTATAGCCAGTGCATCTAGTGACAGGGATTTGAGGATATTTATAAGTATCTGGTGATTAACCATATCGAATGCTTTGGACATATCAATGAATAGTGCAGAGGAAAGCATATTGTTACGGTATTTAATACAGTCAGTAAAGGAAAGGAGGGCAGTGGTAGTGCTGTGGAATGGCCTGAATCCATGTTGACACCTGGAAAGCAAGTTATTTTGGATTAGGTGGTCAAGTAATTGACTGTGGATGCATTTTCCATTATTTTTGCCAAAGGAGAAAGTAAGGCTATGAGACGGTAGTTAGAGAATTCAGTAGAGTTGCCACCTTTATGTAGGGGCATAATGTGGTACATTTTCCAGATAGTTGGGATGCGTCCTTCACTGATGGTTCTTTTAATCAGAATGGAAATGGGATAGGCTATGGATTTGGCTGCTTTTTGTAGATATTCTGCAGGTAGCTGGTCAGCTGAGGGAGTGGATGATTTCAGTTTTGGATAAGGGTAAGAATGTAGGATGATGGGACTGGTTGGAAGAGAAATGGAGTAGGTGAGCTAGTATTAGAGGTTAGTAGAGTTAAGCTATCGGGTGATAGCTGACTGGCGAGTGTTTGAATAGCCTCTGTGAAAAAGGTATTGAAGACATTGGCAGTTTGCTTAGGATTCTCCTGGTCTGTGCCTTGTGGGCTCTGTTTAATGGATTGACCTCGGTGGAGTAGTTGGTTAATGCTCACCCAGAATTTTTGTGGTTTATTTTGGTGAGTTTGCTGGAGTTGTAGGTAGAAGTTTCTTTTATCTGAAAGTATAGCTTGTTTTGTGTAATTTCTCAGCTGTCTAAAGTTTTTTTGATCTACAGGGTTTTTAGTGGTTTGCCATTTAGTCCAGTATTTATTTCTAAGATGGATTTTTGCTTGGTTACTTTTGAAAGCCATGGGGCAGGTTTAATCCTAATTCTGATAGAACGGGTTGGTGCATGGTGGTCTAGTATGGCTAGGAATTTACGGCTTCCTCAAGTGAGAGGTATTTTGTGGTAGACCAGTCACATGTCCTAAGTTCACCTTGGAAAAGATCAGGGTTAAAGTTTTTCTTGGTCTGAATTGTCCTGAATGTGGTTGGGACTGGGTATAGTGGTCTTATGCCTGATAATGTAGGTAAGTGAGTGGTCACTTGCATCATCAGGGAGGGTCCCAACTTCATATGTCTGGAGATGATAATTTTGAGAATCCAATCTAAGGTACTTTTTTATTGGGCTTGTTTATCCTGGTAGGGGAGGTAATGGTTTGAGAAAAAACATATAGGTTAATATGGGTGATAGGGTGGTCAGTGATGCAGTACTTCCAATCGATATTAGTCACCTAAGATTATAGTTTCTTGGGGGAAGTTTTGGGATAGCCAGCAAAGGATATCTTCTAAGGTGTTATTACTGGGAGGTAGATAGATACAGATGATATAAATGGATTTGAAAGTGTTGAGCTGAAGTTTAGAAATAAGGATTTCAGCATTAGAGTCTTGAGGTTGTTTATAGTCTGATGTAGTAACTTGAAACCTTGCTTTGAATAGAATAGCTATCCCCCCACCCTTCTTGGCTGCACAGTCATGTCTCAAGATATTATATCCAGGTGGGATGACTTCATTGTTTTTAGTTGTAGGTTTTAACCAAGTTTCTGTTAAACATAGAATGTCAAAGGAGTATGCTTCCAAGAGAGCATGGAGGTGAGCAACTTTGTTATTTATACTGCATATGTTGAGGTGTGCTATAAAGAGTGAGTTTGGAGGTTTGGTAAGGGAATGTTTAGTAGAGGGATTGGGGTTGTGGAGTTGAGTGGTAGAAGTAGTTGTTGGGCCTGGGTTTGGGTGAATATCCCCATCTTTTAATGAGTGGAGTTGTATTCCACATCTAGGATTTGGGAATTTACTGTATAGATTTAGAGACCTTCTTGCTTTTAGATAGTTATGCCTAATGTGGACTAGTCTATGATATTTTGCCAGGAGGTAGCTGGGGGTAGATGTTATGTTTATGTAGTTAGTGAGGATAGGTAATGATGGTGTGGCAGTTTGCTTATTGGGGTAGTGAAGTTGTGGACGTAATGGGTGTTCGTAGGTAGTAAGCAGGTAGGCTACAGTTAGAGGTGGTAGAAGTATGGGTAAGAGTAGCAGGTTTAACTGAGCTGGGGTAGGTAGTTTAGGCTTTGGGATGATTTAGTTGTTAGGTGCTATGTGGTAGGCAATGAAGTGTACTAAGTGTGGATAGTGAGAGTTGGAGGGTGTGGTGGGAGAGATGGGGATTGGTTAGAGAAGGGGGGAATAGGATAGAGAAAGAGGGAACAGGTATATGATGACCAATGGTATTGCACTTTGTAATTGGAGGCAAGGGGGAGGGGGTGTGTTCATGCAGTATAAGAGTAGGAGCACTAGGGGTGGGTGAGAATTGGGGGTAGAGTATGGGAGCAGAGTGAGCCCGCAGGGAGAACGGAGCGGGTAGAGACCAGTAAAGGAGCAGCTTAAGAAGAACAATCAGCAAATGCTGGATACTGAAGGTAAGTTAGGAGTGGATAAGAGCAGAGATAAGTAAAGAGTCTAAGAGAAATAGCTGGGTGTAGACAGTTGAAGTAAAGGGTGAAGTATGATACAATTAAGAGCAGGTATAGGACATCAGAAATGTAATGTAATTATAGTATAAGAGGGATAAGCAGGAGATAAAAGGATGGGATATGGGTGCCACCTAGTGGACAGCTATATTATTGCAGGTAATTCTATATGGGAGCTAGCTGGTGTAGAACTAGGGAAGGTGTTATCACTAGTAAAAGGGGTTACAGTAAAGGACTGAATGTGTGTTGGTTACAGGGTCGATAGGGGGATAAAGGCTGCTGGCTGTCCTGGCTAGGAGCGTGCTTTAAAACCCCCGAAGCAATAGTTACAATTGTAAGCTTTTACTGGCAGGTTTTAGGCCTAATCTTTACTATATTCCTATCTATGTCTAAGAAAGATTACTGTACCCTGGTTACTTACTCGTAGCCTGGCACGTGCTGATGAGAGGATGTTTCCAGGTCCAAAGACAAATTCAGATGCACAGACTCAGTCTCTGAGATAGTTCTTAAATTAATACACATTACTGCTGGGTTAGCTAGGATGACATCACTCTTTGTCACCTGCCTTCAGTTCCCAGGCTGTCAGAAACGAACATAGTTTTTAACATCTCTATGTGAGGAGTACATATCTCTCGGAACTTTGGCTAGAACTGGAAGTTGTAAAACAATTAACAATTTTACATTTGAAACCTAGTAATTATTTCTGTTTCAAGACAGTAGAAAGAAACTTTTAGGTCTCGACATCCTGTCTCCTTCCTGCACTGAAACACAATTTTAAAATACTTAATTTGATGATGTTAATCTTCATTCATTCCTTACTGATGGGTAATCGGTTTCGTCCGCGAAACCGAGCTGGCCAATATCAAGCTCACATCATCCAAAAACTTTCGAGATAAGGTCCTACCCAGAATGCTCTGCTCCCTGTTACCCCCAATCTCGTTTGCTGTGTTGCTGTACAGCCATGTCAAGCCAATCTCTCAGCTAAGTGTCTGTCTAATTTTTTGAAAATTTATATATTATTACTCTACTTTTTTTCTTAAAAGTTTATTCTAATATTTTCCTTCCCTATCGCACACTTTAGACTCTCTCCCTTTAGTCTTTTCCATTTATTACCCTCTTTTCTCACCTTGTGGGAATTCTCCCTTACCATCATTGGTAATCCTTCTTTTTCTCTTTTTACCCTTTTGTTGGGTAGCCCTTATTCTTCCTTTTAGTACTGTGCTTCTTCTCCACAGCCGTTATGTCCTCATTCAGGTGAACATATATCTCCTCAAACCCCAATGTATACTCCTCCTTCAACTTCCACTCAAGTCTTGAAGCCTATTACTCTGACAGCAGCTTCCTTCCCTCCAACTCCAATAGTGGATCTCACTTTGGAACCAAAGTCGTCCTTGTGGCCTTCGGTGCACTGGGCATCGGGCTCTTCTCAGGCCAGTGGCTGTGCCTTTGGGGAGGGCATTCCTGGCTCCACGCTGATTTATTTTTTCTATGGCACCTTCCAGAGATGCTCTTTCTTGCGGTTCACGGTCCTCTTCAGACTCCTGGTCTGGGGTATGTTTCGTCAGGGCAGGGTGTGACCCTGGTTCTGAGGTTGTCGTGCTTGGTTCCAGGCTCCCATCCCTCCTTGGACGGGCCAGCCTTCCAGGTCATGGAGAAAGGCGCTCATCTCTGCTGGCAAAGCTCATTTGTCAGAGTCCTCTCTGCTGTCTGTGCCGCAACTGCCACAAGCTTCAACTGCCGGACACCGGACAGAAGAGCCTCAGGTTTCTCCTCCTCAGGAGATCCCCTCTTTGCAGTCTTTCCCAGAACCTCCCACTGAGGAAGTACCTCGCAAAGCATCATGTAAAAAGAAGCACATGGACTCCACTGAGGAGTCCATTGACTGAAGATACCGATTTTGATGACTGGGAAGGGTCCACACGGTCACTCTCTGAGGTATCCTTTGGTGACATCCTCGAGATCCTTAGAGGGGTGATTGGAAGCCCTCTAATCCTTCCTCTGAGGAATCCGTATTCCTGCAAGCTTTTCGTGCCTGGTCCCCTACCTCCTGGGTCAACCCACCTGCCAATGAGCTCATCGTGCAGCACGCATGGAAGGCTCCTGACACCATGGAAGCGATACCTAAGAGACCAGATAAAATATCGCCCCCCAGCTGAGCACCCCCATTGGTCACGAGGTCTTCCAGTAGATGCTATGGTGGTGGCAGCTGCTGCTAAGAAGGATTTGGCAGAAGAGCAAAAAAAAAAAAAAAAAAGTTCATCTGCTTTTACTGTACTTGTGTTTTTACCTACTTCTTTTTACTTTTGCATCACCTTAAAATACTCAATTGCATTTATTACTGCTTGGTGTAACTCATTCTAAGCCTTTTGGTTTAAACACTTGGGCTTCGGACCAGTTAGTTGTTTTGCACTGAGAGGGTTTGTGGTCTGCACTGTTGTGGCAGAACAGGTAGCTTACATCCTTCTAGGTTGAGAACTGCTGATTGAGGGCTCAGTGTCTGTTATTCTAAAAGTGTATTAATTCTGGTTTAAGCACTTGGGCTTTCAAGCCAGTTATTTTACATTAAGAGGGTTCGTGGTCTGCACTCTTGTGGGATGAGAGGCTGGACTCTGCCCTTCTGAGCTGGGAATTTCTGGTTAAAGGCTTATAGTGCATGCATATCTGAACTGTTTCTTACTGAAGTTGGTGCGCCTTGTTTGCTGTGGCATAGACTGGATTCGGGCCTGCTTGGATCTAGCTTTGTTTGTGTAACTTGAGCACTAATCCAGACATTCTCTAAAGTATTCAATGGTATTTATTACTGCTTGGTTGTAACTTGATTAAAGTGTAGCTATCATTCAAGTCTTTTGGATTAAGCACTTGGGCTTCAGACCAGTTGTTTTACATTAGGAAGGTTTGTGGCAAGCACTGTGGTGGCAGAACAGGTAGCTTTCATCCTTCTAAGTTGGAAACTGCTGATTGAGAGCCCAGTGTCCAAGTGTATTAGTTCTGGTTTAGGCACTTGGGCTTCAGGCCAGTTATTTTACATTAAGAAGGTTTGTGGTCTGCACTCTTGTGGGAGAAGAGGCTGGACTCTGCCCTTCTGAGCTGGGAATTTCTGGTTAAAGGTTTATAGTGCCTGAATATTTGAACTGTATCTTACTGAAATTGGTTCACCTTGTTTGCTCTAGCATAGACTAGATCCAGGCCTGCTGAATCTAGCTTTGTTTATATGCTTGTTGTTTGTTTGCTTGTTATTTCCCTGGAAGCTAATTCCACCTAATACACAAACTTCTCAGCGCTTCTGTGGATCACTAGTGATATCTGCATTGCTTACTGTACTTATTTCCTTGTTTCACTTGAAAGAAAGTTACTGTTTGTCGTTTTTGCATTTAGTTACTTGTAACACATTACACTCAAGTTACCTGGCACTTGCCCACTAAAGCAATTATATAAGTCAGCACTAAAAATTAAAAGCACTACACCCTCACTCCCCACTGGCCCTTGTTTTCAATTAAGGATTTCCCAATATTATTCTAGCATGTCCAAAGGTCAGTTGTCAATCTCCTCTCCGGTCCAGCTGGTGAATCTGGGAATCTTGAGGCAATGTTATAACTGCCTCATGTACACAGACAACCCTCTCCTCCTCCCACATAACACAAATACTTGCGAGAGATGCAGCTATTTAGCCAAACTGGAGGCTGAGCTCTCTCAACTCAGGACTGGCAAGACCAGACAGGAGGAGAAGGCAACTACACACACCACAAAACCAGCCTCACATAATGCTACCACTCCAATGAATCAAACACATAAACACCCAAAGACATACTCGGAGGCTCTGAGTAAAAATTTACCTAAACAGCAGAGGCCTCCAAAGCAGACACCCAAACAACTGCTACCTCAAGACACCCCACAAGCAACACATAAACCACAAAAGCAGTGTGCAAAGCAGTCACAGCCCTTAAGGCCAAATACAACACCAAACATACTTGTCATAGGTGACTCCATAGTCAGACACACTGACGTCCCACTCACCAGGCTGAACAAGGAGAGGGTCACAGTAAGCTGCCTATCGGGCGCTAGAATCCGCCACATAACACAAGCACTCGGGTCACTCCACGGCAAGTACAAATATGACACAGTCATTGTCCATGCTGGTGTGAGCGACCTGAGACGTACCTCCCTGGACTACATGAAAAGAGACATAGAGGAGCTCTCTGATTATGTAGCCCAGGCAGGTATGACCCTAACCCTGAGCAGTATCCTTCCTTCACCAAGAATGATGCCACAATATAGAGACAAGATGATCAGCTTTAACAATTGGCTTAATGTCTGGTGTCATTCAAAGGGGATCCAGTGTCTGTCTGCCTGGGATGACATGCTTGACAAGCCACGCTGCTTAAGGGACGGCTTGCACCTGTCACCCTGGGATTCCGGATATTGGCTAAGGCTCTTGCCACCCCATAGTGCCTTTTTAGGCAAGGCTCAAATTCTAAACCTACCACCCTAGAAAAAAAAATGGGAAGAAACTGAGGGTAATGCTGCTCAATGCCAGAAGTCTAAATCTCAAAATGCACGCACTCGAGACCCTTCTCAGTATGGAGAACATTGATGTCTGTGCTGTAACTGAAACCTGGTTCAAGGCTCCTGAGAGCACCCCGGCACTATTAGGTTTTACCTCATATCATGCGTTCCGGCCCCAAAACCGGACCACACCACAAAAGGAGGGGGTGTATCCATATTCATAAAGGATACCCACACCTCCAGGTTGGTGGCAACGCACGAAGCTTCGGAAACCATCCAGGTGCAACTAACCATAGGCAAAACTGCTCTACAAATTGTAGCATGCTACAGGCCACCCTCTCAAACTCAGGAACCCCACACAGCCTTCCTGAAGACACTGGAGGGTATAAATGTATCTGCAAACACCATCATATTGGGTGACTTCAACTACCCAAATATAGACTGGGAACATTACTCAAGCCCTAACTTTCTAGCCCAACGGTTCCTGGAGTTAATAAATTCAAATGCCATGGAACAGCTAGTCACTGTTCCCACGAGAGGAGAAAATATACTAAATCTCATTGTCACAAACATGGGGACAAAATGCTCCACACCGGAAGTATATCCCTCATTGGTGAGATCTGATCATAAACTAATCTCACTGGAAATCCACATCCCGCCCCCACCCCAAACAAAAAAGACCATAGTGAAGAACTTCTCTAAAGCAAACTTCACACTACTCAAGACTGGTGTGGTATCCTTCAAGGACCCTGAGCCAGAGGAAACCACAACCCAAGCTGCAGAAGCCCTTACAAATGCCTTCTATGAACACCTCCAGGACTGCATGGATCAGGCAATCCCAAATAAAACCAAGACTCTTTCCACAAAGGGCAAACGTCCAGTCTGGTGGACCCCAGCCATTAACAAACTTTACAATAAGAGGACAAAGCTATTACATGATAGAACAAAATTCATAAAAGGGAAGTCACCCCTGATCATTATTAGTAAAAAAATACGAGCACTCATAAAATCAACTAAGGCCAATTTTGAGAGAAAAATTGCCATGGATTCAAAGGACAATCATAAGGCCTTTTTCAGCTATGTTAGGAACCTGGGTGGAAACTCCCAGATATGCTCAGAATTAGTCCAAAATGATACAAAAATCACTGAACCCACAGACATTGCCAACATACTGGCAGACAGGTTCAGTGCAAACTTCACCCCTCTCCCCTAAAGGAGAGATAACTATCCCAGCCGAGTGTAGCCTCCCGGACATCTCAAATGCGCAGGTGAAAGCTGCTCTCTCTAAAGCTAAAAACACAGCATCAATGGGACCGGATGGTGTCCCCGGCTGTGTGCTACACGAGCTAAATGAGGAATTAAACCCGCACATAAGGCAGCTGTTTAATCTCAGCCTTACCACAGGATACGTGCCCAAGGAGTGGCGACGGCAACTGTGGTCCCACTCCACAAAGGCGGCGCCTCACGGACCCTGGTAATTACTGCCCCATAAGCTTAACAAGTCTAGTCTGCAAAGCTATGGAGAGGATCATAATGGAGCTCATAAACAAAGATATAGGGGACTTGCAGACATTGGACCCGACCCAGTTTGGCTTTGTCAAGGGAAGATCATGCCTTTTGAACTTGGTCGACTTCTTGAAACAGTCACCAAGGCCATTGATGAGGGAAAGGCAGTCCATACAGCCTACCTTGACCTTGCAAAGGCTTTCGACACAATACCCCACTCGGGTATTGTAGAAAAACTTACCAGCTTAAATGTAAACCCATATGTCACAAGATGGGTTGCAAACTGGCTTAAGGACAGAACCCACAGGGTTAGAGTTGCTGGCGCTGTGTCAGACTCCAAGCCGGTCACAAGTGGTGTCCCACAGGGCTCGGTCCTTGACCCCTATTGTTTGGCATCTACTTCTCAGAAGTACAGGCCAACATGGGAGGACTTTGGCTGACAAAGTTTGCAGACGACTGCAAACTGGGCGCCATAGTGGAAAGTGCATCGGACACGGATATCCTTCAGAAGGGACTCACGGAAACAGATAGCTGGTGCCAGAGCCATGGCCTGAAGTTAAACGCCAAAAAATGTATAGTCATACCCTTCGGGAAAAACAAGGTAACCCCAAGCTACCATATAGGTGGCAATCCACTAAGCACAGAAGAGGTCATCAGGGACCTGGGGACCCAGGTTGACAGTGGCCTTTCTTTTAACACTCACATTGCTAAAGTGGTTAGAAAGACCTTCTACATTGCTCACCTGATCATGAAGGGATTCACATCCAGATCTAGTGAGGTCATTGTTCCCCTGTACTCTTCACTTATCAGACCAATGATCGAGTACAATGCCCCATTCGGGATGTATCTCACCCGACTTCTGCAGCAATTGGAGAGACCCCAAAAGTTCCTCACCAAAAGGATAAAGGGACTCCAAAATCTGTCATATGCTGCCAGATTGAAGAAACTCCAGCTCTATTCAGTCGCATACCGTCTGCTCAGAGGTGACATGTGCCTGACATACAAGGCCATGTCCAACCCGGAATTAATGGACATGCTCCACCTCAAAAAATCCAAATCCACCAAAACCACTAGAGCAAGCGACTTAAACCTTAGCACGGATATAAATAGGACGTGCTGGAGGGATAGATTTATCACTCAGAGACTCCCTATGCTGTGGAATAAAATCCCGGTCCATGTGAGGCAGAGCACCTCGCTGACTCTGTTCAAGAGAAATCTAGACCTGTGGATGGGAGATCGTAGGTTTACCCTGGGAATCATATCTGTGTCACTGCTGGACAGAGGCACAACAAACTAATGGGCACAGTATTTTTTCATATAAGGGGTGGCGTAAGCCACAAAAATTTGGGCTAGGCTTATAAATGCCTTAGGGCAGATAGCCTAGTATAAACCTATGAACCTATGTCCGTCCACCCAACAAGGAGTCCCAGGCGAGTGACAGATTAGAGAAGCATGTGTTTGCGTCATCGACTTTTGCCGTAAGGTCTTTGAATTATTTGGTACATCTTACCAGGCTTCAGCGAGATCTTATCAACCAGTTCTCTGAAACCTTGGCAGGAGCTGTTTCTGACTAAGTCCGTGATAATGTGGCTTCTCAGATGGCTACCCTAGAGTCCATCTCCAACTCTTCCATGCTTCTAATTTCTCATGCAACGGAAGGGGTGGCTAGAGTGGCAGGCGCAGGTATAGTCGCCAGACAACATGCTTGGATGTGCCTTTGTGACTTTGCGGACTCCTTTAAGGCTTCCTTCATGAATGCCCCCATAGAGGCCGCTTCTTTGTTTGGCCCTAAAGTCAAGGATATTCTGGCAAGGTGCGAACAAGATGGCACGACCCTGTGTACCTTTGGTGTCAGACACTCCTCTCCTCAGCGATTCTACTCCAGAAATCAGAGGAGCGGAAACATCTGGCACAAGAAATCACAGGGTTCTTTCTGGGATGCACGTGCCGGGTTCTCCCATAGAGACAGAGGGGGAAACTCTAATGGAAGACTCCCCTTTTGGGGCAGAGGAGCTCTGCAAAACCGGGGTTCCAGAGATTCTTTCTCTGGCCAACCCTATCAGCGCTCTTGAAGCGTTACCCGACTGCTCACCTCTCTAAGCAGTCTGGGTTGTTTCTCCTTGCACCTCGCTGCATGGCAAAAGATAACAACTGACTCTTTGGTACAATGGATTATATCCAGAGGCTATCACATCCCCTTCCATCTTTGCCCAGTTTCATCAAGGGTATTACCTGCCGTTCAGCCGAGTCAAAGGGAAACAGTAGCACACGAAATCCAAAAACTGCTTACAAAAGAGTCTTCCAGACGGTCCCCCCAGACCAGATAGGAACCGTTTTTTTACTCCAGGTTCTTTTTAGTGCCATAAAAGACAGGGAACTAGACCAATTTTGGATCTCAGTACACTAAACAAATTTGTAAAAACAGAGAAATTCCGGATGGTCACGGTTCAGTCTATCCTTTCTCTTCTGGAAGAAGATGATTGGGTGTGCTCTGTAGATCTTCAAGATGCGTATTGCCACATAAAAATGGACAAATGCTCAAGAAGATACCGCCGCTTCTGTATAGGAGCCAGTCACTACCAGTTTCGAGCCCTGCCCTTCGGTCTCTCTGCAGCCCCCAGAGTGTTCACAAAATTCATGGCAGTGGTTATCGCTCACTTGCGACTTCAAGGATTCCAGGTGTTTTCTTGTCTAGAAGAATGACTCCTCACCGCCCTTACCAAGCGTCTACTGGAAGAAGCCCTGCAGTATACTCTCTTAACAGCTCAAAGCCTGGGAATCGCTATAAACCAGGAGAAATCCAACACAACCCCAACTCAGTCTTTTGAATTTATAGGGTTACTGTTGGACATGAGAAATTGCACAGCATCCCTTACAGAACACAGACTTCAGAGAATAAGACAAGTTCAACCGCTGCTCTGTCACCACAAATCTCCAGCTCAATCTATAGTCCAGCTATTGGGGTCAATGGCAGCTGTGATTACCATTGTTCCTCTAGCCAGATTCCACATGAGCCTTCTTCAATGGCTACTTCTCACTCAGTGGTACCCTCTACAACATCCTTTGTCTTTTCAGATAAGTGTAATTCAGAGATGCAAGCAGGATTTACTCTGGTGGACGTCTCAAAATTCCCAACAATGGTCTCGCCCTTTCAACCCCCATCAACCGATAACCACGGTGACCATGGATGCCTCCGTAATGGGGTAGAGGGGCTATGTCAGTAAGGCACCTGGTCGGAGACCGAGGCCCTTTTGCATATTAATGTCCTGGAACTGAGGGCGGTGCTTCTAGCGTTGCAAGCATTTCACTCCATCCTTCCGTCAGGGACTATTGCGATCTATCAGACAACGTCAGTGGTCTGGTACATCAACAAACAAGGGGGCACCAAATCTTACCCGTTATGCTGAGAAGCATTGAGAATATGGCAGTAGGCGATAGCTTACAACCGCTTTCTGATTGTAAGCTTTCTGATTGCAACGCACATTCCCGGGCGCTTCAACGAGATAGCAGACAAACTGAGCAGGTGCATTCTACAGCCTCACGAGTGGTCCCTCAATCCTCTGATAGCAGCAAAAATCTTCAACCAATGGGGCCAGCCTTACTGTGACCTATTTGCCTCCCCAACCAACTACAAGTGCAGCAACTCCTTTGCCCTGATCCCCCCCCTCAGGGACACAAGGGATGCACTAGTCCACGCTTGACCCTCTGGTCTTCTTTATGCTTATCCTCCTCTCCCAATTTCTAAAGAAAGCACGACAGTTGAAGAGCAAAGTGATCCTCGTTGCTTCATATTGGCCTCGAAAAGTCTGGTTTCCCGTCCTTTGGCCTCACCTGCTAGATCAACCATGTATCCTCAATCCATCCCCAACGTTGTACTCCCATCCACAGGGTCTGATTCACCCCAATTTAACAGCCCTGAAACTGACAGCTTGGTTTCTCCACTTCCATTGATTGCCAGGCATGAAAACCTTTAGTCCCCTGTGCGCAATATTCTTATCGCATCTCATATACCATCCACCAGACTAATCTATCTTAACAAATGGAAAAGGCTCTCTCTATAATAAACAGTTAGACCCCTTGTCAGCCACAGTCTCGGTGGTATTGAATTACTTATCACATCTTTTCCACTCTGGGGTGTCTGCCTCTACTATCCGTGTACATTTAGCTGTCATCCCAAATTTTCATATTGATTTCCAAGATTCTTCACTTATGTCACACAGACTCTGTAAGACTTTCTTGAAAGGGGTTATCCACCTAAAACCTCCCCTTTAGAGATCCCGTGCAACCTTGGGATTTGGCTTTGGTTCTGCAAGCTCTAACAGCCCCCCCCCCCTTTGAACCTGTGTCTTCATGTGATTTAAAATATCGCTCTTGGAAAACTGTTTTTGATTGCAATCACATCGGCTAGGCATTTGTTAGAACTCCAGGCCTTATGCATCAAACCTCCTTATCTTATTCTCCATAAGGATAGGGTATTACGGAGAACTAATTCTACCTTTTTACCAAAAGTGTTGTCAGGGCGATCTGTCAATCAGTCTATTGAACTTCCAGCGTTTTTTTCTTAACCATTCTAACAAGGGAGAGTATTGCCTGCAACTCCTTGGATGTTCATAGGCAATTACGATTTTATCTGGACAGAACAAAATCTACCCGTAAATCAGATCAACTGTTTCTGGCTTTTTCTGGACCTAGACAAGGTCATCCTGTATCATAAGTTACACTGGCTTCATGGCTGAGAAATTGTATAACCTTTATCTACAACAAAAACAATCTCACTTTGCCTCGTAGAGTCAAAGCACATTCTACAAGATCTATGGCAACTTCAACTTTCCATGCTAATGCTTCCGTCAATGATATTTGCTCAGCTGCAACTTGGGCCACACCTCATACTTTTATTCTTCATTGCAAATTGGACTTGGCCTTCAGAGGTAGACATTCCTTTGACTCCATGGTGCTCAAGAATGTCCTTCCATGATGGCCACCCAGGAATACAGCTAGCTGGGGACTCTGTCTCATCAGTAAGGAATGAACGAAGATTAGCAACATCAGATAAAGAAGTTATGTCTTACCATAACGTTCCGTCTGTGTTGTTGATCTTCGTTCATTCATTACTTCCCACCCTCCGTTCCCCTTCCGGATGTTCTTGGTTGGTCTCATGTACTCGTTTTTTGTAGGTCTGTTATGACTAGAGGTAGCCTCTACTTTTTATCTATCAACTTGCAAACTCGATCTGAAGTAACAGGGAGTGGAGCATTCTGGGTAGGTAGGACCATGGCTCGAGAGTTTTTGGCTGACGCGAGCTTGAGATTGGCCAACTTTGTTCTGAGGACTGAACTACTAACCCATCAGTAATGAATGAACGAAGATCAACAACACAGATGGAACATTATGGTAAGATATAACTTATTTTTTTCTTGAGGGTTTGCAAGTTAACTCTGTATGTTTCAGCTTCTACCATGAAAATGCACATTCATGCAGGCACATAGTCCTTAAACATTTCTGTTCTTTTCCTGTAGAGTACACTGTGGTTATATTCTTGAAGCTTAGTACATAACATACAGTTCAACACACACTTCTGCACCAATAGTTTAATATACACATAACATATAGCTCTTTTACATTTGAAAGACAAGCCTGTGGATCCTATTAATATTCACAAATGACATGATTATTTACAAAATTCCAGATAGCTGGGATGGCAGCCTCACAATTCTATATAAATAATATTAATATTTTCAAGGGGCATATAATTATTTACAAAATTCCAGCCGGCTGGGCTGGCAGCAGGAATGGGAAAGAGAATGTTATGCTTCGGGATTTTCTTCTCAACCTGAAGATTATGATTTAAAGAAAGTGATGCTTAAGATTTCCTTCCAGAAGACCTTTCTTTTTCTGAAACTTTATCTAAAATGGAAGAGGTTTTTCAGTGGAATCAGAAGGAAATTCAATTCCTGTTGTGCTATGCAAATGTCATATTTATTTAACACTTGATATTGGGAAAGTCCAACTGGGAAAATACCCATTTTCATTGGATGCCTGAGGAGAAATGCCCCATACGCATGTCTTTGGAATGTTATGATGAATGAACTTATGATTGCTGTATCTGGATATTCCTAAATCTGCTGCTGATCCTCCTGTTTTACCTGCTTTTCAGAATGTTAGGTAAGCTACAAGCTGTGAGAAAATTCAACTTCTTGTGCTTAGGAAGTCTAATAACTAAGACTTACAAGTTCTTGTTTTCTAACCCCTAAATCAAACCCTGCAGTGACTTTCTTATCCAAAATTTCTTCTGCTAGATAAATCGCTAATCCTTATCCCATCCCCTCTGACAAGGATTAGAAAGCTTTTGTCAAACTTGGAATAAGTTTACTTTTCTTCCACTTTTAACATTCAGAACTGCCAGGCTCACATGTCAGTGTTTGTCATCTTTTGAGAACATGACTGTTTGTATTCCCTGTTTTGAAGTAAAACAGAAATCTTTAATGCCACTTTACTGTCTGGTTCTGTTATTTTGATGCTGCTGACAATATCTTCTCAGCTGTTTGCTCTGGGTTAGGTATGGAAAAGACGTGATTGGCTTCATTCTCAAAATCTTCCTGAAGATATTAAAACTGAAATATTTAAATTATCCTGTGGACAAGGTAGTTCTGTTGGGTTAGGGTCTCCACCTCTTGCCATGGTAAAGAAACAGACCAAAGCTCCACACCGTTCGCACCCTTGACCCCACATATCCCTGTCTCTGCTCATCCCACACACTTTCACACCTGTTTTTAGGGGTTGAATGTCTCCTGTTTTCTTTTTTGTAAACTAGTCGTGGTATTATTTGCATCATGTTAGTGATGCATTTCAAAAAAGGTTAGTCTGAGGATGTTTTTTATACAAACTCTGGCATTTGGTGATTCTGAACTGATAAACAGAACACCGGAGTTTGTACAGTCCTTTCAGGACTACCAGATAATCATTCTAATTTCCAGGAAGTCAAGGAAATACTGGATTGGTGACAAGCCTTTGTTTGGCCCTTCTGCTGCTGACTTGCTTAAGAGATTTGATGAACTGGGAAAGTTGATTCAAGAGGTGATCCAAATCTTTCAACCTTTCTCTTTCAAAGTGAATAAAGCATTTCCTTCCACCTCAGCTCCACTTTTTCAAAATGCAATTCAAGCAGCAAGGTGCTCCAGACAGCTTTTTTAATAAGCAGTGGCAAGGAGGCTGCAGAAAGGGAAAGCCTCTAAAAAATCAAGGAAGAATGACTGTTGACCTTTAAATGCTCACACTCCCCACCCTCCCACCCAGGCAATCCTCTCCATTTTTCTGGGTCTACATTTTCCCTTGTGTGGCACCAGATTGTTTCAGACAAATGGGATGATCATGTTTCACTGTTGCAGTCATCACCTGTGGGTTATCCCTGCTGTGGTAGCCTTCGGCCGACCCGAATACCAGAGTCAATGTTTTTCTGCGTCATTACATCAGTCTTTCTTGCCATGGAGCCTGTAGCAGAATCAGTTTGCAAGAGTGCCAGTCAGTTGTTACCAGAGTTTGAATTTCAGCTATAAACATGTAAAGCGAAGTACCCCATTGGGGACCCTTTTTTCTTGCAATAACTGATGTTCAAAAAAGTTAATTCTCTCGCCTGTGGAAAGCAGATCCCACACAAAGACTTTCATTCTTACTGCATCACTTGTTTAGGCCCAGACCATGACGTCCCCCGTTGCCGGTTCTGTGCCTTATTTAACACAAAAACCATTCACCATAGAGCTCTTATTTTAAACAGGTATTTTCGTGTTCCATCTTTAAATTCTGAAATGGAACATCCATGGACATTCTGAAAAAAATGCATAGATAAAGATCGAGACAGACCATACATGGCTAAGCCTTCTGATGACTCTACCGCTAAGCAGGTCATCATTTCTCCGGAATTCAGTGAGGCACTTTCACAGCCCCTGATGCCCGATTCGATATCTATGCAGGCCTCTGCCGAGACCCTTTCGGAGTCCGGTATGCTGCAGAAATCTTCATCGTCCGAGCCTTTGGCTATCTCTGCCCCGGTTGGGTCCGGAGTCGCAACGCAGGCACCGGCTTCCGAGGAGGCCTTTCGCACTACCAAATCTAGACAAAAAACATCTTCTCATCCGACTACAGTTTCTCTCAGACCAACTGATACTCTTAGGCCTAGAAGCCAGGCCACTCTTAAAATCTGCTTCTAGCAACCATCTTGTCCCTGCTCCACCACCCCCAAGCACAAATGCATAAAGTGGTGGAGGATCTCATCTTCCTTATCAGGGGTAGTCAGGCCACAACTTCTAAAAGGAAAAGACACCCTTCTCCAGAAATTATGGCAGAACAGAATTCTGAGGAATCTGACTATTCAGACTTTGAAGAGGAACAACAACCTCTGACTGCTTATGAGGATTCAGATGCAGAGGAATCTATCCTTTCTGCCTCCCCCCCCACAAGACCTTTCCTTTGGGGAAACCCTTCACACCCTCGGGGAACATTTCCAATGGGAATGTCAGGATTTAAAGACTTAAGAGTTTCTGGACCTGCTCCAGCACAGACCCCTGGCCTATCCCCCCTGTTTTAGAAATGGTGGATGATGTTTTCCACGAATCCTGCTTAGCCCCTGATGCCCTTCCACCTGCTCCCAGTAAACTTGACCGGTATTACAGGGTACTGGATTCTGACAAAAACCTGTACAGAAATCCTGCTGCAGACCCAGAGGTCATTACACAGGGACCCAAAGGGGCTAAGACTAGTTCTGCTAAGAATCATATTCCTTCTGACAAGGATTCCAGAGCTCTGGACAGATGGGGTAAAAAAGTATACACCTCTGCAACCTTAGCTGTAAGAGCACTCAACTGTCAGTTCCATCTGTTAAAATATCAACAACACACCTTAGAACTATTAAAACAAAACATTTCAACCTTTCCTGACTGTGCCAATTTGAAAGAGTTAGTAGATTTACTGCACTGTGCTTGTCAAGTGGCCAACCCATATCTATACAGGAAGAATGCAGAGTCCCTGTAATCACAACCATGCAGATAAAAACTGCACTCTCTAAAGCCAAGAACACAGCATCCATGGGACTGGACAACATCCCAGGCTGCATTTTACACAAACTTCAGAACAAACTGGCTCCCCATCTAAGCACCATGTTCAATCATAGCCTCACGTCAGGCTTTGTGCTCACTGAATGGCACACAGCAACAGTTATCCCACTCCACAAAGGAGGAGCCACCACGAACCCCAGGAACTATCGCCCTATTAGCCTGATGAGCCTGGTTTGTAAGGCCATGGAGCGTATCATCATGGAACGTATAAACAAAGACTTTGGTAACCGTCAAACTCTGGCCCAACACAGTTTGGGTTTGTGAAAGGCAGATCATGCCTCTGAAACTGATCGACTTCTTTGAAGCAGTCACCAAAACCGTAGACGAGGGTAAGGTGGTTCACACAGCGTATCTTGACCTCTCCAAGGCTTTCAACGCCATCCCCTATTCTGGAATTATAGATAAACTCACTTAATTAGGTATAAATCCCTACATCACAAGATGGGTTGCCAACTGGCTCACTGACAGAACCCACACTGTAAAAGTTGCAGACTCCAAATCTGACTTCAAACCAGTGGCAAGTGGAGTACCACAGGGTTCAGTCCTGGGTCCTCTCCTGTTTGGTATCTACTTCTCTGAAGTACAGACTAACACAGAAAATCTCTGGCTAATGAAGTTCGCAGATGACTGCAAACTAGGAGCCATAGTAGAGTCTCCAAATGATGTGGACATCCTACAGAAGGGTCTCACTGAGACAGACGCCTGGTGTCAGAGCCATGGCCTCAAGCTCAAAGCCAAAAAGTGCATTGTTATCGCCTTTGGTAAAAACTCTGTACCCATGAACTACCACATAGGTGGCAGTCTACACCGAATGTGTGATAAGAGACCTTGGGACCCAGGTGAACAGTAGTCTCTCCTATGATAATCACATCGCCACAGTAGTCAGGAAATCCTACGTGGCACACCTCATCATGAAAGGGTTCTCATCCAGGAAAAGAGGTCATTGTTCCCCTCTACTCGTCACTCATTAGACCCATTATAGAGTACAGTACCCCTTTTGGAATGTACCTCACAAGACATCTGCAACAGCTTGAAAGGCTGCAGAAGTACCTCACAAAGAGGATTACCGGCCTCACACCGATGCCCTACACTGACCGTCTCAAACTCCAGCTTTACTCCATAGCATATCACCTACTCTGAGGTGACCTCTGCTTAACATACAAAGCTATGTCAAACCCAGAGCTGTTGGACATGCTACACCTAAAGAAATCCGAATTCCTCTGAGCTACGTGCTCTAGCAACCGAAACCTTGTCACCACAATAAACAGAACATGCTGGAGGGATAGATTCCTGTCCCAGAGACTTCCCATACTCTGGAACAAACTACCCATGTATGTCAAGCAGAGTTCCTCATTAGCACTCTTCAAGAAAAATCTTGATGAGTAGATGGGAAATAGGAAATTCACCCTGGGATCACTTCTGTGGCTCTGCTCAACAGGGCCACAGGAAAATAATTTTCTTGGGTGGCGAAAGTCAGGGAACCTTGTTAGCTAGGCTTACTTAGGCCCTTGGGCTGATAGCCTAATAGCTACCTATGATATAACTCCCTAGAAGCCTCTAGCAGAGCAGCAGTATTAGGATCTATCATTAGGAGACATGGAGGGTTGAAGGAACAACCTCTCCCTGACCATGTCAAGTCTAAACTAATTGATGCACCCCTAGATAAGGACCGCTTGTTTGGAGTAAAAGCAGAAGAGGTGCTTAAAAAGATGGAAAACAAAGCAAAATCTAAGCAAACAGTAAAAGATTTCTTTCAGGTTCAACCTCCCAGGTTCAGCAGGAACTTTTGCTCTAAGCACTGGTCCTTCCTAGCAGACAGGGCCAAGGTAAGCCCCTCAGGGACCGAACATCCAGGCCCCTATCCCAGGGCCAGCAGAGAAGCAAACAGTGGACCACTTCCATCCCAAGGGCAGGGAGTTTTAAGCCACCCTTCTATGGCAAAACCTCCCAGTGACCCCCCCCCCCGCCCTCCCTTCACTCACCAAAAGCTAGGAGGAAGGCTCTCCCTCTGCAAAGAAAATTGGCTTTCTGTAACAAAGGACCAGTGGGTATTAAAGATAATTTTTCAGGGATAGAAATTCTCTTTCAGCGAACTCCCATTTCCAAGAGGGTACCCATACTTACCACCAAATCAGTGGACAGAGGCATTGAAACCGGTCCGAACTCTAATATCCCTGCGGGCAGTAGAATCAGTCCCCTCAAATCAAACTGGCAAAGGCTTTTATTCCAGACTATTCCTTGTTCCCAGAAAAGAGGGCACATGGCCCCATCCTGGATCTATCCATTCTGAACACCTCCCTGGTGGTCCCCAGATTCAAAATGCTAACTTTGCAGCAGCTGCTGCTTATGCTGACAAAAAATGCCTGGCTAGTGACCCTAGACATAAAAGATGCCTACCTCCACATCCCCATAATGGAATCCTGCAGGAAATTCTTGCGCTTCAGAGCAGGCTCATAACACTTTCAGTTCTCTGCGCTACCCTTTCACTTATCAATTGCACCCAGAGTATTCACCAAATGCTTAGCCCCGGCCATAGCATTTTGCCGACAGAGAAATATACAGATTTACCCTTATCTGGATGAATGCCTCATTCAGACAGAGTGCAAAGAAAAGCTACTCCAGGACCTTCTCTTTGTCAAAACCCTCCTAACTTCCCTAGGGTTCAACATCAGCGAATAGAAATCAAAAAAACACCTTCCAGGAAGATCATTTTCTTGGAAGCACTGCTGGACACAGCATCCCAAATGGCCTTCCTATCCCCAGAAAAGCAGAGCTTCCTGCCTCTCTACTTTACCCAGCTGGCTTCCAGAAGTCACCTCACTGCGAGGAAGTTCCTTCAAGCCCTGGTGTATGTGGCGTCATGCATCCTTCTAATTCCTCTGGCCAGGCCTCACATGAGGAAACTTCAGTGGTATCTGAAGAGCCTTTGGTGTCAGCACTCTCAGCCTCTAGAGACCTCTCTCCTTCTGATCCCATGTATAAGGGTCGAGTTTCTCTGGTGGGCAGGGGCCTGTGCCAAGAACAATGGTCTTCCCCTTCTCCGTCCTACCGGCCTGACCATCACCACCGACGCCTCAGAGTTTGCTTGGGGCGCTCTCCTAACAGGCAGGTGCACCCAAGGTCTTTGGGGTGCCCAGCACCCTCTTTTACACACCAGTCAGAAAGAAATTATGGCAGTGCCAAAGGCTCTGACATCCTTCAAACCCCATCTCAGGCCAGGGGTTCTCCTTATGAAAACAGACAACACCACAGTAATGTGGTGCATCAACAAATGGGGGGTGGGGGACCCAATCTTACCCTCTGTGCAGGCTAGCCATGAACCTCTGGCTGACAGCCATCTCCATGGGTCTACACCTAATTGCCCAATACCTACCAGGGGTCAACAACACCCTGGCAGACCACCTAAGCAGAAACTTACTGGACCCCCACGAATGGCAGCTCCACAGAAAAATCTTTCTGCAAATCACTCAGGAGTGGGGGACTCCAGAGGTGGATCTCTTTGCTTCGCACCTCAACCACCAGCTGAAAAAAAATTCTGTACCAGGGATATCACCACCTAGTGTGGAAGGTGGATGCCTTGACCTTCCTTTGGAACTCCCACTTTATGTACACTTTCCCTCCTCTGCCTCTTATTTCAAAGGTGATCAAAATAAGGGACGAGAGACCAAAGGCCATCCTCATTCCTCCAGATTGGCCCAGACAGCATCAGTACCCTTTAGTGTGCAGCCTAACTTTACAGCCCCCCAGGCAGCGGTGGGGGGAAATACTGCACCCAGACTTGCAGACTCTCAATCTTTCAGCATGGCTAATACTTTAAAAGCAAACAAGGGGTTCCTGTTAAGCAAACAGGTCCTGGGTGTTATCACAGAGGCCAGAAGCCCCAGCACCAGAAAATCTTACACAGGGAATTGGAAAAAATTCTACTCCTGGAGCCAGTCCAGAGGGGCCAGTACCTCACATCTTTCCATCCTTCTTGTCTTGGACTACCTAGCCAAGTTACTCAATAGTGGCCTCTTGTTCCCTTCTATTAAAATCCGTGCCTCAGCCATTTCAGCTCATTTCGATTCTGAGCTACCCCTTATCACATCCATTGATTATCACATCCTTTTATTAACCAATGCCTCAGAGGGGCTTTTAATATCAGACCTCCCAGAAGGCCTCCCACGCCAGCCTGGGACCTGAATTATGTTTTAGAAAAACTAACCTTACCTCCATTTGAACCTGCTGCTTCAGCAGAATTGAAATACCTCTCCTGGAAGACTGCTTTCCTACTAGCTATCACCTCAGCCAGAAGGGTTTCAGAACTTCAAGCACTCATGGTGGTTGAGCCCTTATTCATTTTCCATTCAGACAGGGTCTCCATGAGGACTAACCCCTCCTTTATGCCCAAGGTGGTATTTGATGTGACCCTCAACCAAGCCATACATCTACTCACCCTCTTTCCCAACCCTCAAACCAAGGGGGAAAAAATCTGCACTCACTAGACGTGCACAGACAGCTCAGATACTACTTTGACCGTACCAAGGCCTTCAGAAAAACAGACTAGCTTCTTGTCATCTTTGCCCCAGTGGCAGAGGGGAAGCCCATTTCCAATCAAACCATTTCCAAATGGATATCACTCTGTATCCATTTCTGCTACAGAGTACATGGGAAATCCCCCCCCAAGTCTATTCGTACCCATCCTACTAGGGCAGCCTCCACTTCCACAGCCTTCCTCAGAGGAGTCCCCACCAGAGACATCTTGGAAGCTACCACCTGGACCTCTGTCCATACCTTTACAAAGCATTACCACCTACCTTTTTTTTCTAAGTCTAGGGCAGGGTTTGCCACTGCAGTTCTGCAGGGCTTGCTGACCCATGCCTAGGGCTCTAACTTATCCTTCCATCCCTCTCCTCAGCTTTGGGAATCTTCCCACAGGTGATTACTGCAACAGTGAAACACAAAGAATATAGTACAGTTGTGTACACTTACAATAAATGTAGATGTTAGTGTATTCACTGTTGCAGTCCTGGTTTTCCTTCCCTCCATCCCCTTATATCCTCATTCCCTAAGGGGACATAAAGTTCCCCATGGTGGCTTTTAGCCACCTGGACCACTTTACCTTATTTCCTTGTGCTTCTGATGGGTTAGGGCAAGAAAAAGTGATGTAATGAAGTCGGCTGCCTTGCTTTATAGCACTGACAAACTGATGTCAGACTACAGGTGATGACAGCCGACACAGAAAAACATTGACTCTGGTATTCGGGTCAGCCAAGGGCTGCCACAGCAGGGATAACCCACAGGTGCTGACTACAACAGTGAATAAACTCGAACATCTACATTTATGGTAAGTGTACACAACTATACTTTCTCAGTCATTCAACAGGGATACAGTTGGCAGTGGGAGATTCTCTCTGTCTTGCAGGTTCCTCCTTGCGCAGTAATCTATCACTGTTTCTTCCAGTTAGAATTTCAGTGAGTCATAGAACCAGAACCTGCCTGCCAGATGGACAATAGTACTTTATTCAAGGTTTTTTGTGATCCCAAAGAAAGAAGGGACTTGGAGCCTATGCTCAAACTCCTTTCTTCATCTTTTTGTCAAGGTCCCAAAGTTAAAAATGTTATCCCCTCAGACCCTCTTGTCCCTTAACTAGCATTCCTAGCAAAGCCAGATTTAAAGGATGCTTACCATCTCATTCCTATTGGCAAGCATTTCAGACATTTCTTGATTTCAGTTTCTGGCTCACATTTATTAGTTCTGTCTTACCCTTTGGACTATCTGCTGCTCCAGTGGTATTAATAAGTGTCTTGATCCACTAATTGCTTATTTCAGACCTGAAGGTATTTACATTTTTAAATATTTGGATGATTGTCATATATTTGCAGACTCTTTTTTTTCTTCTTTCTTACATTTGTTTACCAGGATAGTCCGACTGGACACAGGTCCATTTACAGCAGAGGCCTGCGGAGAAAAGCTGCACAGTAGGTAAGAATGATCAGAACATGAGACAGACAAATACATATCAACAATAATAGTGAACTAAAAAAAACATGCTTAACATGAAGTAGTGTCAAACTGGAGATCAGCTGTTAGAATTCTAAAAAATAAAACTTATTTACAGCAAGTATAATAGGAAGGAAGGTGTGTAGAGTTGTAAAACAGTGAATATTATGTAATACATGGACATAGCCAGGTATTCATAAGATGTGATTTAAGTGAGTTTTTAAACTGTGTAGTAGTGGAGGCAGAAGTCAGAGAAGGGGGGAGGTTATTCCAGGCTCTAGCTATGGTGTGAGAGAATAGTGCTTTCCCTGCAGTGTTGACCCTAGAGATGCAGAGGAGTGATTTGTCAAGAGAGCAGAGAGGACGATTTGCTATGTAGTGAGTAGTTGACTTAATGCTGGGGTTTTATCAGGATATTTCAGAATATTGTAGGCAGTGACTTGCTGGTGGTAACTGGGTAGTTGAAGTTCTAGCCATTGTAGCTCCCTTAGAGCTTGGCAATGATGGATTCTGAAGGTGGAGTTTTTAGCAAACTTGGCAATTTTATTATAACATGACTCAAGTCTGGCAAGATCAAGTTTTCTGATCTGGGTAAGAATTGGTGCAGCATACAATAGAGTGGACAATAGAGGAGTTTGGGCTAGGGTGATCCATGCCTGATCTGAGAGGATTTTTTGTCTATATAGTGCTCCCATTTTTATAGACCTTTTTGCTGGTTTGTGAAATATGGAAATCAAAGAGAAGGTTTTTGTCCATTTCTACACCAAGTGGTTTGGTATGGGCAGAAGAAGAAATGATAATGCCATTTTTGGATGTGATTGTAAAGGAAAGGGGGAGATTTAGATTTATTGGGGGTGAATAGAAGCAATTTAGTCTTGTTGGGGTTTAAGATAAGTTAGATATCAGTAATCCATCTTTCCACAGAGCTAAAGGATTCCTGAGTGAGTTGTTGTGGAGTGGTAAATGATGGTGCTGAGCAGATTAGAGTAAAATAATCTGCATAATGTATAAGTGTGGCATGGTGGGTGGAGGTATGTAGATTGTTAGTGAATATAGAAAAAAGAAGTGGGCCTAATATTGAGCCTTGTGGTATGCCTATGGTAGTTGGGAGTAAAGGAGATAGTACACCTTGCCAATGGACAGATTGCTGCCTATCTGATAGTATTTAAACCAGGCAATAGTAGAAGGAGCAAAGGATAGGGAGGCCAGAGTGTCTAGTAGTATGGAGTGCGAGACCATATCAAATACTTTAGAGAGATCTAAGAATATAGCAGATACAAAATTATTGTCATTTCGGTGTTTAACCAAGTTAGTAGGAGAGAGAAGAGCAGTAGTTCTGCTGTGATCTGACCAGAAGCCATGATGTGTGGTGGAGAGGAGATTGTGTGTTCAGGAATTGCATAACTTGAGAGTGAATACATTTCTCAAGTAGTTTAGATAAGGGAAGATAGAATGGCAATGGGACAGTAATTTGAGAAGTCGTAGGAATTGCCACCTTTATGAAGAGGAATTATGTATTTCCATAGTTGAGGGATATAGGCTTCTTGTATGGAGCCATTGATAAGGATAGAAACAAGGTAAGATAAAGATTCAGTGGCTATTTTTAGGAAGTTAGCAGGTAGACTGTCAGCTGCAAGGGTGGTAGGTTTCAGTTTTAGGAGGAGTTTTTTAATTGTAGAGGTGCGAACAGGTGAGTAAAGGAAGGAATGTTATCTGGACATTTGGTTGGGATATATGTATAGTTGTTTTTGGATAATTGGAAGGATAATGTCAGAATGGACTCCATGAAATGGTGATTGAATTGAGAGGCTATGTCGTTAGTGTTGGTTGAGCTGGGAACTGGAGTGGTAGTTTTGCCTGGTTTTAGTAGGGAGTTGATAGCTTGCCAAAACCTGAGAGGATCTTTTGAGTGTTTGCTTTGGACACCAAGGAAATAGTTCTGTTTATCAAGTTTGGTTTGTTTCTTGCCCTGATTCCTAAGTTGTTGGTAGTTTTGTTTGGCTAGGCTAGTGTTATCCCTGTTCCATATTTTCCAAGCCTTATCTGTGGACTTTAGTAGGGCTCTTATGTCCCTAATTAGCCATGGTGCATAGTTTGCCTTAACTCTTAATTTTCCTGATGGGTCGACTATATTAAGGACATTCGTGAGAGTACTGTTGAAGTAGTAGACTGCCTGGTCTAATCCTAGGGCTCGTAGTGGTTCCCAGTTACTTTGTTTTAGAATAGTGTTAAGATCCACTGGGTTTAGTTTGTGGTCATCTCTGATTTGTCTATAAACTATGGGCTTGGGTATGTTAGTGCGTTTGCATAGGTGGAATGTGGGGAGTTAGTCACTAAGACCATCTGGTAGTCGGCCTGTTTCGTAGTTTTGTTTGGGGCAATTGACTAATATCAAATCTAGAATAGATTGTTTTTGGGGCGTTTTTATTTACTCTAGTGGGTTCTTGAATAAGTTGAGAAAACCCAAGGAAATTAATATGGTTAGTGGGGTTATTAGAATTACAGGCTAACCAGTCCGTATTTAGGTCACCTAGTAGGATAGTTTCTTGTGAAAGATTATCTCTAGTCCACTGTAAGATTTCCTGTATTATGGGAGAGTTGTTCCCTTGTTCCCTGGGGGGGAATGTAGGAGCAAAGAATGTTGTTTTTTTTTTTTTTTTTAGTGTTTATGTATAGGACTGAGCCTAAGGTTTCGGTATTTTGAAATTTAGCTAGAGGGGTTTGTAGAGGTTGGATGTTGACTGTGTTTTTAAAGAGAATTGCAACCCCACCTCCCTTCCTGCCTACTCTATCCAGTCTTAAGATATTATATCCTGGAGGGAGGATTTCTTCTTTTGGGTGCTAGGTTTTAGCCAGG
Organism: Protopterus annectens; assembly: GCF_019279795.1. Taxonomy (NCBI): domain Eukaryota; kingdom Metazoa; phylum Chordata; order Ceratodontiformes; family Protopteridae; genus Protopterus; species Protopterus annectens. Next base: position 1,266,343,971 of record NC_056732.1, on the reverse strand, counting down.
TCTCGGTAATGGTCAGTATGTCTGGAGAGTAGTGGGTTATAAGTGCATGTAGGTCAGGAAGTTTGTTAGATATGCTCCTGGTGTTGATGTTAAAAGTCAGTAGGTCAGATATCTGTTTGGTTGAGAGTAAAGTATTGTGTGGTCCTGGGTTTAGGTGTATGTCTCCTGAGATAAGTAGTCTTTTTGTAATAAACTGTATATGTTTAATTGTGTGTGCTATTTCTAAGTTGGATCTAAATGATATTTTTCGAGTGTGAGGTCTTGGTATGTAAATCTTATGTGTGTGTAGTATTGAGCTGTCATTAAATAATGTAGAACTGATAGGGAAGTTTGTGTGGAAATGTGTTGTATGGAATAGTGTTGTCTAGTGGTGTGTTAGTATGTGTAGATGTGATATAGGCTAGGGATGTGAGAAGTAAGGAAGAGAAATGCTAGAGTGAATTGCATATTATATAGGAGTGATGCTTGGGTATTAGCAGTATTGTGGTTCAAGTATAGACGCATTAGTTGTCAAGAGCTCTTAAGTGTTCAGAATCTTGTACTCGGTCTGCTTTTTTTTCTAGTGAATTTACAGAAATTTCTCCTCCCTTCTCGCACAGTTGTTTACCTGGAATGTGTGTTAGATTCCTCCTTGAGAACAGCCTTTCTTCCTCCAAAGTAGAGATGTAAAAGTTCTTCCTGAGTTTTTCCATCAAAATCTGGTATCTTCATGGGAAGTGATCAGGATTCTAGGGTACATCCTTCTTTGATTCTTATGATTCCTCTGGTCATTCTGGACTTAATATCTTTACCAATTATGTATTCAAATCCCTTTGGATGGTGGAACAGGTCTCTCAAAACCAAAGTCTTCCATTCTTACTTAAGCCTCCTCTATTGTCTGTGGAACAAGCATAACTGACAGAAGCACATAAATGTCAAAGAGATGATGAGAGTAGCAAATATTTTGAAAGCCTTAAGTCATCACTGGTCTCCAGAACCTCTGCAAGTTTTCAGACAACACCACAGTGATGTGATGCATAAACAAGGGGGTACCAGATCTTACTCCCTGTGCAGACTTGTTCTGCCAGCCTGGGAGGTACCATCTCAACTAGTTTTGACTCTTCAGGCTTCATACATTTCGTCAGAGCAAAACATTATATTAGGCAGGTTAAGCATGACCAGGACAGATTTCCATGAATAAAAATTCTACCTTGGCATCTGCCACAGTGATCTAACTGTGGAGGCCAACTTGAGTAAATTTGTTTGCCCCCTGTCCGAACAGCCAACTGAAGAAATTCTGCTTCAAAATTCCTTGTACACAGGCCTGGATGACAGATACCTTCTCATTTCCATGGACAATAATGTTTTTCTGTAGTTTTTAATGCTTTCCACTGACATCGAGGCATTCTTCTAAAGATCCAGAAAGACTCCCCAAAGATTTTGGTGTCCTTCTGTTCCCCTAGGCTGCTGTGATCCTCCCTTCTTTTGAAACTGGCCAAGGAAAATTCCCATAGGCTTCCCACAGATGGTATTTATGCACAGAAGACGGGCTGTTTGGTACACCGCATCCTCAATATTTTTCAGTTGACTGCCTGGACAGTAGACTTTTGTTATTTCTTGTACACCTTTTTTTCTGAGGAAGTGCAGCAGGTATTGAAGGAGGCTAACAGATCCTGCTACTAGAAAATCATGTATGTGTAAATGGGAAAGATTTTCTAGTTGGTGTTATTCTGAGAACCAGTACCCTTTTAGGGACCCTCTGCCTCTGGTTCTGGAATATTTGTGAGTTTCTGTCCTCTGGCCTTTCTTATGCCTTTGTTAATTAATTTGTTGGACATTTTTGCTTATATGCTGTTAGAATTCCCCCTTTTCTGCCTGTTCTCAAGTTGAGCAGTTTTTGTAATGGGTTTTGCATATCTGTCAATCTTGAAAGCAAGTGGCTTTTCCTTGGGATCTTAACTTTATGCTTGAAAAGATTAGTGTTTTTCCTTCTGAGCCAGTTCATCAGACATATTTGAGGTTTTTAACATGAAACACTGTTTTATTCATTGCTCTGGCTTCTGTTAGAAACATGGAAAACGAGGCACGCACGGCAGACAATGGTGCTCGGTCCAAACCATGAATATGTGTGCTGGTCCCTTTTTTGTTCTGTTAGAAACATGCCTGAGTTGCAACCTGTTATGATGACTCCGTTCTACCCCTTTTTCTATAAGGACAGTGTTTCTTTGAGAGCTAATTTTTTTAAGCCTGAAGTGATCCCAGATTTTATCCTGAATGAGTCTTTTTTTTTTCCTGAACCTAAACCAATGGAGAAAAAAAATTCTTCATACTCTGGATGTCTGTAGTCAATTCAAGTACTGCCTAGACAAAACTCACTCCTTCAGGAAAGATGAATGTTAAGAGGAAAGGACAATCAGTGCTAAAGCAGACAGTTTCTAGATGGTTGTCTCGTACTGCTTGTTTTTGTTTTTCTCAACATAGCAAGCCACTTCAGAGCAAGGTTAGGTCCCATTCCACAAGGGTGTTGGCTTCTTCTGTGGCTTTCTGGAAAGGGTGGACTGCAGAAGTATTCGAGGCAGTAACTTGCAAACCAGTAAAAACTAGATTGCTTTTCTAACTCCCGAAAAGGTTTTACAGGCACCATTCTCCAGGGGCTTCTGTATTCTTAATTGACTTCCTCCTCCTGTTTTGGTTTCAAAGTTAAGGTAATTTAACAAAATAGCCTAGGCTACTACTACAGTTATCTTATATTAAACATAATACAGTTGTGTAAGTAAACTTACCACAACAGTAGATGTTGTAATAGATCACTGTTACAGTAGCCATACCCTCCCTCCAACCCACTCTTTTTATATTGCCCGGGTGGGGATGTATATTCCTTTGTGCATATAGTTATTGTGGTGTTACATTTCCTAGTAATTTTTTTTGTCTTCCAGGTCTGTTGCCTCCCTTCTTATGACAAGAAACGTGAAGGTTTTTGGTGCTCTGTCTTTTTTAGAGCTCTGGTTGAGCTCTTGACAGAGTGCATGGAGGGTGCCCTTAAGCTTTGGAAAGCTGCTTGGTTGACCCCCTCGGTCACCTCGACCCACATAGCTTAGGAACTGCAGTAGTAGTGATCTATTAGAACATCAACTGGTAGTGTAAGTTTACTTGCATAAATGTACTGTCTTGCTTGAAGGACAAAAACTGCAGACTATTAACTGGCTGTAAGAGTACCCTGTTAAGGAAGGGATGTTCCTTAACCTTTCACCCCAAGTGCTTGTGTTCATGAACCTACACCCTTTGTAGCCCTTCTAAAACTGTCATAAACCTACCATCTTTGTCTAGAATGATGTTGTAGACTTAGATTTTTGGCTGCACTAAGACATCTGAAGAGAAATTTTACCCATTGCTCTTGTGAGCATCACATTTCTTATTTGTTTAGGGGAGAATCATAACAATGACAGTTGACAACACTGTACTGTATTCAGTAAGAACACATTAGCAGGAAGAGCTGAAAATTTGCAAGAGTCTACTTTAAAGAAATTTTAAAAGTTAAACTAATGTATTTGTCTTCAGTCACTGTAAATGAGTAGACATCTGTAACGAAGAGCTATACCCATAATGCAGGCAAGACTTCTCCAGCTGTGCCCTCTGTTGCAGAAATGCATGCCCTCACAATGCATTATGTCTTCATATTTCCCTTGCCTTCTTCCACCTCACTATTTCAATGCAAGTTTCTAGGACAGGAAGCAGCTTTACACCAAACTGCACCAGCAGCATTTAATTTCCTAAAGGTGATACATAATGGAAGTTTGCAAATTTTTAAAAAGAAGCCTCCTCCTACCCCTACATATTTTGGGAAGAACAGGATTTTGAAATTATATAACAGCAAGTTCAAATTTCAAACAAAAGTCACACTTCCAGACAATAAACTGTGTGTAGAGAAAATGAAGTTTTTATTTCTTATAGTGTAATTAGCAAGTTTGCCCTGTAGTCTGCTTAAGTTGAAGCACCTAAAACAGCAGGCACTTTATACAGAAAAGTTACTGTTAGTGAGAGTGTAAAGGCAGGTTGCTAGGAACTTAAAGAAATTGATACTGGATAATTGCAGGACTTGAATTCACTTGGCTTGCTGACTCTAAAACATACTTTTTAATATGCTAGTGATAGAAAACGAGTGAAGGAGGAAGAAAAGAAGAATGCAAATTTCACAATATTAACAGGAATATTCTAATACAATATAATAGAAATTTCATTGCCAAATTCATGCTTTGAGGTTGTATTGTATTGAATTTTAAAAGATGTGCCATGCCAAGAGTTACACCTCTGACAGGATAATAGTCATCCTAAATAAAAATAACTTTAATGCACTCCCATCACCACTGTGATTCAAACTGAAATGTTTCTCAAAAGGGATCACATACGAGCAATTTCTAACACCCTGTAAGTGTTCAAAAATGCATGCCATTTTCTTGTCCTGTGTAATACTTGTAACAAGGACAGTGCAGTGCATCAGTGATGGATATATGATAGTTAATTCCTCTCTGTTCTTATGTCTTTGCCAGTTAATATAGTGGACCCAAGAGTTATCTCCGTGAACACATAATGTGCAATCAGGGCACTGCTCCAGATCAGATGCACAATTTTCTGCATCAGAAGCTAGCAGTGTGTACAAGCCTGTCTCTAATGCTTTGGGAGTTGCTCTTCATGAGATCAGGCATAGTTTTATGGGTTCTGGATAAAACCTAATCACTCATGGACTTCCAAGATAGCTGGGTATTGAGTAACAGATTAATTTCATCTCTCCCAGTGTGAAAAACTCGAGAGAGAGCCTGTAAACTTGTATTTCAGTAATTGGCTAGTAAGTACATTGCCTGGATGCTAGTAAAAAAGAAATTCAGAGAACCTGAAAGAAAATAAATCACAAAAGGTGAGGAGAAAACCTTGACTGGGAAGAATTCTGCAGTTCAGCAAAAAGCAGTACAAGCTCCAGCTTTGTTGCAAGACATGACTTCCACTAAGCTAGAGGAAAAATAAGTCAAATGTACTCAGAGCTGATTAAAATAAACAAAACACTGATGGCATATATCGACTCAAATAAAAGGCTGGAAAAAATGGAATAAGCTTTACAGCTGTTCAGATGAGGTTATAAAACTGTAAAAGTCAGAGGTCAAAATGAAGAAAAGGCTGGCTTGAATATGAGACTGCTCAAGAAGAGATGTTTCAAAAAATAACAGAATTACAGGGCAGAGCACATAGAGAAAACCAGAGATTTTCTGCTGTATTAGAGAAGCTGGAAGAAACGGACTGCATTAATTTTATGAAAGCACAAATAAGCAACTGGACTAGTTTTCCACAGCAGGCATTTTTAATTGAAAGGGCACATCGTATGTGTGCTGCAAACCTGGTCATGAGAAAACAAATAGATGTTTAGTAAAGATGCAATCCTCCCAGCAGGAGGAGTTGATTGTGATAAAATTGTGGCAGAAGGACAGAGTACTACAGAAGAGTCAATTATCTGAAACGCCAGCTATGTGAACGCAGTCTTCCAAAGTTTTCGGGTAGGAAAAATCATAAACTTGGAATATGTAAACCTTAAACGCATTCACTTGAGTGTTTTTTTTTTCAGCTTGTAAGGACGCTCATGTGTGAAAAATATTCTTTATTGCCCACTGAAAAGTGTATTCCCTGTGTGCATAAAAAAAAAAATTAGAAGTTTTTTATCTGGTTTAGTATATGTTTGATTATCCATACTAGCCTAGGTCCCAGTTAGTTCAGATAATCGACTGTCTACTGTAAAAGTGGGAGACAGAGTTTGTGGAAAATCATTACTCACTGTACAACAGGCAGAAGAGTAGTAAATTTATTCCAGTAATCAGGGAATGTTGAGAAGCAGGTGTTAGATTAACACTGCTGTACCCAGCTATCTTCAGAATGTTCTTTCCTGGTGGGAAAACTCGTTTTTGCTGCAGAACATTCTAAGTAGGAAATACAAAAGTTTGCCCTTCAAACAGTGAGCTGTGAAACAGAGGGAGATTCTGCTTCTTTTTCTTCTGGTAATAAAGACCACAGAGAGACTGTGCCAGTAAAACCGTTTCCAATGTTTCAGTGGAAAATGCTTGAGAGACAGAATAAAAAGCATAAGAGTTTATTAGAAGAACTGACAGTATAGTGGAAATGAAGCAGAGACTGGATTTGGAAGATGGAGATAAACAGGAATAAAATCAGCAACTCAGAAATTGACAAATGTGGAACTGCGTTACAAAGCATTAATTATAATTGTGAAACATGAAAGACCAAGAAAACCCAGAAATATTGGACTTTTCACTTTGTTAAACTTGTAAGGGACTCTAAAGAAGGGAGAGGGGAGAGTTATCTGCAAGTAAAGCAAACTTTTAACAGTAATATTGTTATAGTGCATGATTTAATCTGTATGCTGTAAAGTAAAGTTTTCTCAGTTATTTTCAAGTGTAATGGAGATATTAAACTAAATAGGTACCTCTGTTTCTTTTTCTTCTTTTCTCCTTCTTGTTCAGTCTTCAGAAATGTAGGCATTACAATGTAAGAAAAAAGTCTGGTCAAGAGTATGATACAAGAAAAAAATATGTAATTTTTCTCAGTCTTGCATAGGGGAATGACTGGATTAAGGCCCTTGGCTTGGTCTAGTAACAATTTTTAAGAGAAAACAAATAAGAATTTTGAATATGATAAAGTTTTCCTGTAGCAAATAAATGCTAGTAGAAGCAACACGGCATCTGGTTCTCATGTCTCCATTGAGGCAATCTGATAAAAAGCAATAAAAACAGAGTACTTCTTCCTTTCAATTGCTAGGAGATAGTTTAAAGATAAGGCAAAACCAAACAGCACTTAGTAGAAGTGCACAGGTTGTACCAGGCATCTTAGCATGATAAACCTTCCTTTCAGGTTAACCCAAGTTTGTGAGTGTGGCTGTCAGTTTGAGACAATTGTTCCTATTAGGAACGTAAAACTCCAGTATTTGAAGATGTACATAATTTTGTGTTAGAATTAAGTTAATAGGTTTTAGGGGTGTATTGGGGGTGTATTTGTTTTTTTTTTCATTGGCATCTTTCAATAAAACAAATTTGTAATATGTGACATAGGCTCTAATGGATATGACAAGAAACAACTGCATAAAAGATCAAACTGCCAAACATTAGCTTATGCATGTAACACAAAAGCTGGAATCTGTATAACAAAAAAGCCATTGCATATAAAAGGTGTGAATAATAACTTAACATAATGACACTTTCTGTATTATCTTTAAATGTTAATGGTTTCACAGAGATGTACAAAAATGAGTTCTGAACTATATTAAAAATATAGAGTGCAGATAACTGTGCTACATGAGGTGCATTTGAAAAGAACTGAACATACAATTTTGATACAAGTTTTTCAGGATGTTTTTTCAGAGGAATATTTAGGACAAAAGAAAAGTGGAGTACTTACATTAATTGCAAGAGGAGCTCCAGTAGTGACAGAAGATGATAAAAAAGGTAATGGTAGATTTGTAGTACTAAGGGGCTACTGACAAGGGAGCAGGATTACACTGGCATGTACTTGTATTCCACCTGAAGCTGCTATAGTGGAGCTTAAGAAAATTCTGGAAGAAATAATCCATTTTCAGGAGGGAATATTACTTATAAGTTATAGGTGGGAATTGGAATTTAATTCACAGTAGTAAAGATGTGACTGGTGGGCCCAGAAGGGAGAGTATAACAAAGGAGGTTAGATTTTTTTTGAAGAAATTTATGAAAATATTTAACATGGAAGATGTGAATTCGGTAGTAGGAGTTTGGAGTGAATTTACATACAATTCCCCAAGATACAAAAACTGGGCTAGGCTAGGCTGGATAGGAACATGTGCAATTAGTAGAAAGTTTTGATACGCATCCAGTAACTTTCAGATCACCACTAATACATAAAAATGTAGGGAAATGAAATAAAAATGAGACACTGGTTCTTTCCCACCTATCTGTTGAAAAGAGAGGAATTTAAGGAATAGGTAGTGGAAATTATTTGGGACATATTAGAAATGGTAGAAATTTCTTCTGAAAATATAGCTAGGGAGTGGGATAAAATAAAGTGAAGTTTAAAAATGGGGTGGACATAAAAGAAAGCGATGCTTAAACAAGAATTACATGGAGGGACTGACAACGTATTGCGGAATAGTGGGAATCTTACAGAGGAAGAAGAGGAGCAATTGTAGAATGCAAAGCAGAAAATAAAGGATTACCTCAATAATATGTATGAGTTGAGAAAGATTGCAATTTTTTGATAATATGCAAGAGCACAAAAACCTGTAGTAAGTAGTAGAGTAATGACTCTGGCAACAGAAAGTAGAAAGGGTTGTTGCCAAGTATAGGGAGCCTATAACAAGAAAAATAACAAGAGATCCTGTAAAGTTACTAGAAATACTTCAAAACTTTTTTATGAAAGTCTGTATAAAGCAGAGAAATATGGAGATGAAGAAAAGGTACAAATGGAAATGTTTATAAAAGAATTAAATATGCCAAGATTAGAGGTAGAGGAGGCTCAATTTCTTACAATTAGGATAGGAGGTGATGAGATAAAAATGATGTATAATCAATCCACAGGAAAGTCTCCAGAAATAGATGGTATTACTGTGGACGTTTGGAAGCTAGGAGGGAAAAAAACTGATAAAGATCTTTAAGGTTTTAACAGCATTTTAAGAGGAGAAGCATCAACATCCTGGAGGAAAACAGTGGTGGCTGTAATACCTAAAAAGGGTAAAGACCCATCAGATCCAGCTTCATACAGGCCCATTTTAATCCTAAACCATGATTATGAAGTATTTGTCTATAATGGCTAAAAGAATGGCAAAGATGATGCCAAAATTGATAGATATGGATCAGTGTGGTTTTGTAGCGGGGAGGCAGACATTTGACAACATTAACAGAACATTGATGATCCAGGGGGAATCTGAATGTAAGAAAGAACCACTGTTTTTAGTAGGTCTTGATGCAGAAAAAGCATTTCACAGAGTAAGCTTGGAGTTTGAGGAGAACAATGAAAGCATTTGCATTCCCTGATAAAATTATAAGATTGATATGAAGTACTTAGGAGTTGGATTAAAAAAGATTTTGGTGTGGCAGCTAAGGATATGTGGGAAGAGACAACAATACAAAAACGTAGATGCTGTGTAATACAGATAATGGACAGCAAGATATGAACAGTTAAAATGTTTTTAGCCCCCTTAGTTTTATACACGTCAGGCATATTTTTGTCAACCAGAGGAGAGGTTGTGGATAGAAATTAGTAAAGGGTTGAAGGATTTTATCTGGGCCGGGAAGACCGCAATGTCAATTGGGATAAGCTGCTTCTTCCAACTGAACAAGGCAGTTTGGGATTACTCGATTTGAAGTGGTATTTCAGAGCTACACAGTTAAGGCTCCTATACATAGCACAAGCAGAAACGTATAATTCAAAGTGGAAAGGGATGATGATAAAACAGGGGGGGAAAGCTCAAGAAACAAGTAGAGACTGGGATTTTGGATGCATATCCTCAATGAGAATAACAATAACCACGCAGAATATTAAATAAAATGAGACGCAGAAGGCTGTAAACTCCAGAATAAGGCCTTTACTCAGTGCAAAAACACAAGCGCTTTCACAGTTCAGCTTCTTCAGGTGTAAATAAGCACTAATAAAACACACCTTTATATCCAAAAAGTATATCACATGATACAAAGTTATATGACAATAGGCCTATATAACTAAATTGTATCATAATAACTTATCTAAAACTTTATTAATACAGAAATATATAAAAAATATATAGAAATTTGCTTCTATATTCTATTTGCTGATTTCAACCCAAAAGCTATTTTAATGGCTATATTGCATATTGTGGATTATTTCTTGTGTGTTTCTTGTCTGTAGTTGGTATCCCTATTTTCCGGTGGGCTAGGCCCGTTTGAGTTAGAGGACCTAGTCCTCCTTTTCTGTGTGTTGTAGTTAAAAGTTGTCTGTTGCTAAACTAGCCAGCTCTTGGTCTTTTTTCTTGTTGTGGATTGTGTGTGTGTGTGTCTTAGAGAACCATTTCAGTTAGAGGTTCTTGGTTGTGGTAGAGTGATTACTGTTTTCCCGCCTGCTGTGTTTTTCCTAGTCTGGTTGTTTCAAGATGTCTAAAGAGCAGAAGGAACATAAACCTTCTGGTTTCAAAACATGTGCCAAGTGTGGTTACAAGATGTCCATCACAGATGGACATTCTGTATGTGTTTATTGCTTAGGTGCAATTCATTTACAAGAGTCTTGCAGCTTCTGTCACGCCTTCAGTCCGAGGGTGCTTCAGGAGAGGAAAAATAAATTAATATTGAAGGGTCTCTTGAAACCTTCATTTGAGGAGTCTTTGGACTCTGCCTCTGATTCTCAGGCCATTAGGCTTCAAAAGCGAAGAAAAGATCTCTGGCTCAGTCTGTTTCTTCGGAGCTGCTGGAGAAACTTTCAAAACTTGACTCTGCCTCCTCGGCTCCTATGTCCTCGGGGCCGCAGGAGGTATCTGTGGTGCTGGAATCGGCTTCGGCTCCTATTTTACTGGAACCAATTCGGAGCCGATCTCCCAGTCTTAGGCATGGTTCTCCTGACAGGAGATCCCATTCTCCATCCCTGTCCTCCAAATCCTCCAGGCTTTCTGATTTGGATGTTGATATGGTGGTGCAGAGGCTCCTGCAGTCGCCGGTGTTGGCTAAATTATTTTCGGCTCTGACCCAGTCGGCTCCAGAGCCTCTCCCGTTAGTTGTGTCGATGGTTCCTCCTCTGAGCGCTTCCTTGTCTTCGGAGCCAGAGTGCTCCACTCCGAGTGATGTTCTTGCGCCGGCACTGATACCCCTTAAGGGTTTATCGATGCTGACATCGGCTCCGACCCTGTCGGCTCCTTCCACAGGTTTCGGCACTCTGGTTTCCTCGGTCGGGCCCAAGGGGGACATTTCGGGACACCCATTGGTTCCGAGCATTCCTCTCGATGCATCGGCTCGGGGGACCCCGACTCCGATCATGGCCTCGGAGGCCCGTCAGTCCTCTGATTCGGGGGGACTGGCCTTCGAGGCCACGCGGAGTGCACTGGCTAAGTCGTCAGTTACATCACCCGGATCAGTCATTCCGTCTCCTTCCACCTTGGCTAGAGCCTCTGATGCCCCCCTATCCATAGATGGCAGAGCCCAAAGATCTGGGGATTACCCCCATGAGTGGTCCTCAACTTTCTGAGGGTCCCTCAGAGTCTGAGGCTTCCAGAAAAAAGACGTGCAAGAGGAAGCACATAGACTTCCAGGACGAGTTTCTCACTTCTGATACCGACCTCGAGGAGTCGGAGCGGTCCCCCAAGTCGTCCTCTGATGACGTCTTTTTCTCCGACATCCTGGAGATTTTGAGACAGAGGGGTGACTGGCCCTCCAAAACCCCCTCCGAGGAGGAGTCGGTATTCCTCAAGGCCTTTGGAGCTCAACCCTCCGCCTCCTGTGTGTCTCCACCCTTCGAACTGTTGGATTTAATCTGTCGAAGGGTGTGGGAGAATCCTGATACGGTGGAACCTATACCCAGAAGGTGCAATAAGTTCCTGTCTGCTCCCCCGGGGAAAGAATTTCTGTCCAAAGGGGTTTCTGTAGATGCCATGGTGGTGGCGGCAGCCACACAGAAGGAAGTAGCCAAGACTTCTTCTTCCATCCATCCTCCTAACAAGGAGTCTAGGACTATGGACAGGTACGGGAAGCGTACCCTTTCGTCAGCGACCTTCACCTTGCGGTCACTGAACTACCTTTGCCATTTCACTTGGCTCCAGAGAGATCTCCTCAAGGAGTTAGGAGATACTCTAGCGGGTAACGTTCCTGAGGCGTTGGCACCCACGGTTAATGCCCAGGTGTCTACCCTAAATTCTATTGTCAACTTGTCCATGAGGTTCATATTGTATGCAGCCGAGGGGGGCGAGTAGGGCAGCCAGTTCAGGAGTAGCCCTCAGGAGGCAAGCCTGGTTGTGCCTGTGTCATTTCGCAGAGGCCTTTAAGTCTTCCTTCACTGACTCTCCTTTTGATGGGTCCTCGCTGTTTGGGACCAAAGTGAAAGACACCCTCACCAGATGTGAGCAAGAGGGAAAGACCCTGTCTGCTGTAGGGGTCCGTTTTTCCCTCCCCTCTAGGCCTTACCCCAAGGCTTAGAGAGGTGGGAAGATTTGGTTCAAGAAATCACAGAAGTTAGTCCCTGCTGCACAAGGTGATTCCCCCTCCAGAGGCAGAGGTGGGGGGAGGTTATTCAGGAAGACACTGCCCTAGAGGCAGAGGAGGGCCCCGCAACTCGGGAGACCGTGATTCCTTTTGCGGTTCTTCCTACCATCGTTCCTAATGTGTTGCCCGACCGTGCTTCTCCGGAGCCAGTCGGGGGCCGCATATCGTTACACCTGGAAGCCTGGGAAAGCATCACCCAGGATCGATGGGTGTTACGAATAGTTTCCGGAGGTTATGCCATACCCCTTTCGTCAGACCCTCCTGCAGTCAGAAGAATCCCGGACGTTCCACCCAGTCAAAGGGATCACGCAGCCTTAGAGGTTTCAAAGCTGCTAAAGAAAGGAGTCATCCAACCTGTCCCCTCAGACCAGATCAGATTAGGGACTTACTCCAGACTCTTTTTGGTGCCGAAAAAAACAGGGGACCTGAGACCCATTCTAGATCTCAGCCGATTAAACCACTATGTTCAAAAAGTTCCGAATGGTCACCCTTCAGTCCATTTTTCCGTTGCTGGAAAAAGAAGTATGGATGTGCTCCATCGACCTCAAGGATGCTTACTATCATATCAAAATGGACAGGGCATCCAGGAGTCACCTACGCTTCCAGCTGGGAGCCAGCCATTTTCAGTTTCGTACCCTGCCCTTTGGACTCACCACAGCCCCCAGGGTGTTCACCAAGTGTTTGGCGGTGGTGACAGCTCACCTGAGACGTCAAGGATTCCAGGCATTTCCTTATCTGGACGACTGGCTCCTCACCGCTCCCACCAGGCATCTACTTATCCAAGCCAGGGATGCCACCATTACCCTCTGTCAGCAACTTGGAATAACGTTGAACTGGGAAAAGTCTGCCTTGCTGCCCTCACAGCATGTCACGTTTATAGGCGCAGAGCTAGATACCATCCAAATGTGGGCCTTCTTGCCGCATCAAAGGATCACAGTATTACAAAATCAGCTTCGCGCACTATTACCCCTCAGGAAAGTACAAGCGAGATGGGTTCTTCAGATTTTGGGCACCATGATTATGTTAGTGCCTCTAGCCAGATTACATATGAGGCTTCTTCAATGGCTTCTGTTTGCCCAATGGTCCTTTCAGAAACTCCCCCTTTCTCACCTGATCCTGCTCACAGACCGATGCAAACATGATCTCAGTTGGTGGCTATGCTCCACCAATCTGGACGAGAGGAAACAGTTTATTCCTCCATCACCTGTCGCCACTGTGACCATGGACATTTCCCAGATGTGGGGGCATTATCTTGGCAGGATGGTCCAAGGGACGTGGCAAGATCACGAGGTACATCTGCACATCAATGCCCTAGAGATGAGAGCAGTGCTTCTGGCATTGCGGGCACTTCAAAGTTTTCTCCCTCTTGGGACGATCGCGATACATTCGGACAGCATGTCCGTGGTATGGTACCTAAACAAGCAGGGAGGAACCAGATCTTACCCCCTGTGCAGAGGCCATGCGAGTGTGGCAGTGGGCAGTATCTTCCCAACAGTTTCTAGTGGCAACGCACATTCCGGGGAAGGCCAATGTGATAGCAGACAGGCTGAGCAGAGCTATTCTCATGCCTTACGAGTGGTCCCTGTACCCTCTGGTTGCGGAACAGATATTCTGCAGGTGGGGTCAGCCTTGCTGCAACCTTTTTGCCAATCCCCTCAATGCCAAATGCAGCAATTACTTCTCACTGATCCCCCCACCGGGGGAATCACCCAGGGACGCTCTAGTCCACGATTGGCCCTCCGGTCTGCTCTATGCTTTCCCTCCGTTTCTTCTGTTACCAAGAGTGATTCAGAAAGCCCTATCCTTGGGAAGCAAGATGATTCTAATTGCCCCACACTGGCCTCGCCAAGTCTGGTTCTCCTTCCTCCATCCATTCGTGGTGAACACTCCTTGGATTCCCGACCCAGTACCAGACCTACTGACACACATGTCGGGATAGTTCCACCCCTCCCGGGATAGTTCCACCCCTCCCTGCGGACCCTCTGGTTGACAGCCTGTCTACTCCACTTCCGTCGCTAGTCAGGCTTCATTATTTTTCACCTGAGGTAGTACACATTTTATCGTCCTCTCAAGTCTTCAACTAGGAAAATTTATTCCAGCAAATGGAAGAGATTCCCTATTTGGGCTCATGCTCAAGGAATCAACCCCTACACAGCCCCAATTCCTGCGGTTTTGGAGTTCTTGTCCATGCTCTTTCAGCAGGGTTCTGCACCTGCCACTATAAAGTCCAGTTGGCGGCTATTTCTAGCTTTCATACCTCCTATGAGCCTTCCCTTATGGCTCACAAACTCTGTAAGGCCTTTTTAAAGGGCACCTTATTACTCCAGCCTCCTATTTCTGAACCTATTATGCCTTGGGATTTAAACCTGGTTTTGCAAGCCCTTACCTCCTCACCTTTCGCACTGACTGCTACCTGCGAGTTAAAGTTTTTGTCTTGGAAAACTGCTTTCCTGATAGCCATTACATCAGCCAGACGAGTGTCGGAGATTCAAGCCCTCTCCATTAAACCCTCGTATTTAATTTTTCATAAGGACAGAGTCTCTCTTCGACCTAACCCGTCCTTTCTCCCTAAAGTTACATCTACTTTTAATCTCAACCAGTCTATTGAGCTCCCAGTGTTCTTCCCTCTATTTTCGAACAAGGCAGAGTTTAGATTTCATCAACTGGATGTGCACAGACAATTGCGATTTTACCTACACAGGACCAAACATCTACGAAAGTCTGATCAATTGTTTGTTTCCTTTTCAGACAATAGAACGGGATCCTCTATTTCCAAGTTACCATTTCCAGATGGATTGCTAATTGTATTTCCTTTATTTATTCTTCAGCAGGAAAAACTCTACCGTTTCCCGTCAAGGCTCACTCTACTAGGGCTGTTTCTGCATCTATAGCATACCATGCCAGACTATCCTTGGACAATATTTGTGCTGCAGCCACATGGGCTTCCCCCCATACCTTTGTTACTCATTACAAACTGGACGTGACCTCTAGGGGTCGGGCTTCCTTCGGTTCCACAGTCCTCAGGAGTGTCTTCCTTTGAGCCTCCCAGGATAGAGGTGCTGGGGACGCTGTCCCATGAGCAAGAATGTAGGCGAGATTGGACTACATAACATCAAGAAGTTATGTACTCACCATAACGTTCGATGCATGTAGTCCATCTTGCCTCACATTCTTACGTACCCTCCCACCTGCCCCTTTCCTGGAGGATCTGGAGGTTAGGTTTGGTACTAGAGTACATTCAATAGTAGTTTTTCTCTTACTTCCTTGGTAGTTCTACATTGCAGTGTTTGTTGTTGTGTATGGGGTGTGTTTGTGGTTTCGCAGCAAACTAGATCTGGGGTTATGGAGCAGTGCAGCATGGGATACCTGCTTGGCCCAGCCAATGAGAGACTTCGAGCTAGTAAAAAAATTGGCCGAGTCGGAGCAGATATTCGGCTCCGAACCCGTGAGTAAGAATGTGAGGCAAGATGGACTACATACATCGAACGTTATGGTGAGTACATAACTTCTTGTTTTATTATTAAACATCCTGGTTTTGTGTGACATTTACCCATTCCTTGACTGGGTAAATTATACATGTTCTAACTCACCTGCCTAAAGGTTCCTGGACTTCATTAACTTCAGTGCTCTGGACCAGCTGGTTGACACACTCGCAAAGAGCTCAAATCATCCTGGATCTGGTGCTCACCACCATGAGGGACTGCTGCACCACCCCAGTGTGTGTGGCCATCCCTGGTGAGATCTGACTTGAAATTAGTCTCACTAGACGTAACTATAACACAAGACAGCCCCTTAGCAATAACTAGAATAAAAAAAAAATTCTCCAAGGCCAATTACAACCTCTTACGTGACTTCATAAATAGCTTCATAGCCCCCCCCTCACTGATGGAACAGACACCTATGCTGAGTAGTACACCAATACTTTATACGAGCAGCTCTATGATTGTATTGACTCTGCCATACCTGATGTAACCAAAGCAATATCTTCAAGGAAAAAATAAATCTGTGTGGTGGACAACTGCCATTAATAGTCTTTACAATAGGAGAAACAAATTGCTGTCTTAGAGAAGGAAGGAATGACGTCAAAACTGGAAACACTCCCTCCTTAACTTAAACAAGCAAATAAGATTTTTAGTGAAATCCTCCAAAACTAACCATGAGTCCTAGTTAGCATCCATAACTAATGATAGTAACAAGGAGTTCTTTAGTCACAACCGTAACCTCAAAGGTAAGGCCCAGATTTGCACTGAACTCCTAGCTGATGGTACTACCTATACAGAACCTGTGGATATAGCAAAACTTGTTGGCTGATAGGTTCATTGAACACTTTACTCCCCTGTCCCTGCTACATATATACCCCAAAGCATCCCTAACACAACGCTGTCCCCCACATAGTATCTCTTAGGAGAAAGTCTTAAAATACCCTCTCCAAGGCCAAAAACCGTCTTCATGGGACCAGATAACATCCTGGGCTGTGTTCTACATGGTATAAGATGGGAATTAACATCACCATTGGGCATGCTTTTTAGTCACAGTCTAAGCACTGGCTTCATCCCAGTAGAATGGAAAACAGCTACAGTTATCCCATTGCACTAAGGGGATGCATCTGTGGGCCTCAGCAACTATAGACTCATTAGCCTGACCAGCTTTATCTGCAAGGCCATGGAATGAATCATCATAGACCTTATTAACAAAGATATAGGAAATCTCCAAACACTCAACCCCGACCAGTTTGGCTTTGTCAAGGGGAAATCATGCCTTTTAAACTTGGTGGACTTCTTCGAGACAGTCACCAAAGCCCTAGACAAGGGCAAATCTCTCTGCATGTGGCCTACCTAGACTTAACCAAAGCCTTTGACACAATTCCCAACTCAAGCATCATTGATAAAGTCCTCCGACCTTGAAACACAGAAGCTGGGTAAAAACACAAACTTCACAAAGCACCCCAGTGAGGCTAATCCAGCAGCAATAAAAACCACACCACATAGAAGTGATTTAGTGCTTTCGTTCATTTTACTTATGGAACTTCTTCAGAATACAAATAATAAAACACATATCAAATATATACCATTTGATAAGACCACTTGATCATCAAATATATACCATTTGATAAGACCACTTGATCAGAGTCCTCCAATCAACTACTAATGTCAATTAAACAATTAAAATATTTTTTAAAAAAGCCAAACCATGCTTGAACAAATACAAAGTAGCAATATATCACCCAGACAGGTATCTTAAATAACTTTTAATAGAAACAGTGTCATTAATGTCTGGAAGAGCATCTGCTTTCAAAGAAATTTGCCACTTAAGCTCTCAAAATTCTAAATAGTTATTGAACTCTTGTATAAATCCCTTCATGTCAGCTTGTTGCAATACTAAAAAGGAAAACTTTTTAAATGGCGTTCATACCTTACTATGCTTAGCTAGAGCATTGTTGCAGTCTGGTTCCTATTGTGCGATCGAAAATCCCTTTAGGCGAATATGAAGACAAACCATATTGTGCGAAGTACGTAAACCCCGAAAGTTCAAAACCACAAATTTCAAAATGTTGATTTGTTTTGGTTGGCCTGTCTGCGGTATAGCACCATAAGGTAAGTGTGCGATAGATAGGACTTTAGTGTTGGGATTTGGGTTAAGGTAAGTGCATAAATAGGTAATGTATGTAAGAGTTAATGTAGTGTTAGGTGTAGGGTTTTTTTAAGTGTATGTATATGTATTATTTATTTTGTTTAGGTGCATGTCTGTAGGGGATGTGTACGGTAGTTACAGACCTTAGAGTTAGGGAGGGGTTAAGGAGAGTGCATAGATAGTTGTGTTTGTGGGGTTTACTGTAGTGCTGGAGGTAGGGTTTTGGTGCTTTAGTTTAGGTTAGAAGTAGAGTTTGGTTAGTGTATGTATGTGGTTTATTTCTTTTGTTTGAATAGGTAGTATGTAGCGGGTGGTGGGGTTGGCCGACTATGACAGTTTGATATTTTTTTTTTTTCGTGGTTTAGTGTGTTTGGGATTTTCACGGTATAGGGGTCGATGTTTCAGTATTCGTGCATAGGGTTTTTTTGGTAATATAGACCCGTTACAGTCACCACGTTTGATAGCTCTGACATGTTCACTAATACGACAACTTAATGTTCTAGTTGTCTTTCCTACATAGAAACAGTCACAGGAACTACACACAGCCAAATATACAAGTCCCTTACTAAAACAAAAATATCTAAACTTCGGTGTGTATTCAAAGTTCCTATGTTTAAATATGTAATGACTACCTGGAAAAATAAACCTGCACTGTTTACATTTCTGATAATGGAATGTACCTAGAGGTCCTAACCCATCATATTCACCAGTCTTAGAAGTTTTTTCTAAAAGCCCCTTCAACTCACATATTTTCTTGAAGATAAATCGGGGTTGTTCACCTACTATATTACTTAATTCCTTGTTGCCTCCCTTTGGTATGTGACTTTCCAGACACCTGCAGCAGTTGGAGAGACCACAAAGATTCATTACAAAGAAAATTCAAGGTCGTCAAAATCTGTCTAATGCGGACAGACTGAAATTAGTCACTTTACTCTGTGTCATACAGGCTGCTCAGAGGCAACCTGTGCCTTGTACATAGAGTAATCTGTGACCCAGCTTTAATGGAAATGCTGCACATTCACAAGTCAAATGACACACAAGTCACTGGCTCAAAAGACCTTAATCTGGTATGTGACATCAACAGAACTTGCTGGAGAGACAAATTTGGAACAAGCTTCCTATTCATGTTAAACAAAGCCCGTCATTGGCCCTATTTAAGCATAATTTGGGAGATTGGAAGGGTAAACAGAATTTCTCCCCAGGGGTCCACATGTTAGTCTTTGACAGGGGCAATATGTGCTGATTTTTAGTGTCTGCTTGAACAAGACACCCTTGGGAGCATGGACTGAACTTGGCTAGGCTTGTAAGGGCTGTAAGAGCTCTGCAGCCATTAGTCTAATAACTTCCTATGATCCTACAGAGTATAGATAAGGAAAAAGAAATAAGGGGAACCTAAGTGAGAGACCAGCACTGGTAGAGGTTTTAGCAGAATCTAGAACAGAAGCTGCTGTTGAAGGAATAATTAGTAGCGCATAAAAATATTGCATGATAACTAGAAGTGTCAATCAGAGGTTGGATAAGATTGGGAAGAGAGATTGAATAAGCAATTTGCAAAGAAACAATGGGGGGATATATGTATGTCTCCCAAATATGCAACAAAGTGTAGATGATTTAGGAACTTTGTTTGGGAGTGTTTACATAAGTATTTTTATACCGCAAGTAGACTCAAAGGGATTTTTCCCACAGGTAGTCAGCAAATGTTGGAGGTGTGATGGGGAAGAAAGAGGTAATTTAGAGCATGTTTTCTGGGAGTGTAATGAGTTGGCAGACTTTAGATTCCCTGCAGACTACTCTGTCAGAGATACTGGGTAAGCAAATTAGTGTAACTTGTTTTTTGAGCTATGATACAGAATCAGAATTGTCTAGATATAGTAAGGCCTTGCTGAGGCTAATTCTGTTGGCTGCCAGAAAAGCAGTTACTAGAAAATGGAAATCAAAGTCTAAACCAACTTTACTAGAAGTAATGACTATAGTAAGAGAGATAAAACGACTGTGGAATCCGGATCTTTAGAAAAGGGTTGGAGCACATTACATAGAAAAAAATGGGAATTGTAGAATAGTACATGCATAAGAGGAGCGAGGTTTAAAAGAAGGCAGGATTTGAATGAGTTATGTAATGTTTGACTGACGGTGACTGACTAGATTATAAGTGATGTATAGTATTTGCTACTAAAATTATGTCAGTATGGTTTGTGATGTATAATATTTCCAACTAAAACTGTCAATGTGGTTTGTTTTCATTTATATAAATGTATGATTGCCTACGTCATATGTGATGATTTAATAAAGATATTCATTATTTAAAAAAAGAAAACTGATCAGTCAGAAGTACATGTCAGTTTCCTGTACTTCCTTAGTATCATGGAGATATGTTCTTCAACTAGGTCATGCCTTGTAACAAAATATACCTTCTACCATTATATCTCATCAAAAGCTCTGTTTGCCTACCTACATATTTTACACAGTGCTGAAGCAGCAGCTATCATAACCTCATTTAATAATGTGGTTACTCTCACTCTCATGTTTGTCAGCCATGAAATTTTCTCTTAAGGAAAAGTGAGATGCCTTGAGCTAAAACTTTTGTTTCTTGAAGGATCACAGTCTGGTACCATACCAGATGAGAGAGGTAATTAACAGCTATAATTCAAAAGGTGCCAAATGTGTATACCTTTTTGCCAAATTTTTCATGAGCTTGACTACCTGCCACATATCCAAGATCCAAAAGTGTGGGTTCCAAACGTTTAAAAAATGGTCCATAGTTCAAACACAAAACAGCAAGTCGTGCATCTCACTGCGATATCATTAGCATACCAGCCACCTGCAGCCCTCTTAATCATATAAAGCAAGTCCAACATTGTGGTGCCTCAGAGCAGGGGAATACTGTGAAATACAGCATGTTCGGCTTCAGGAAATTTTCCTTCCCCTTCTCATTTGTAGTTCTGTTCTTCCATGGATCACAGTTGCAGTCATTGGAATTTCAGCAATCACCACAATAACTCTGCTACTTTATCATTTAATGGGGTTATAAGAAATAGACTTTTCTAAGTACACTATCCATTCTGAGTTTTACCATTAGCCGAGTATCAATAACCCTTATGATATTGACATTGTTCAAAATAGCTGCACTGTCTTCCAGTCATCTTTTCATTGTATTCTACTGTTTATCACCTCTTCTGCCTAACCGGTTCAACAGCAGTGATTCACATCCACAGTTGCATTTCATATAGTTCAACAGAACTGGCTATACGTTGGGAGCAACCTATGCAATTAGAGACAAATAAGCTTTCAATACTACTTTTAATTAGATAGTTCTAGTCGTAATCGAAAACAGCCATGATTTATTATTTTTGATCAGTTTTACCAAATCTTTTGAATCTAATGGATCAAAAAGGCAAAGGTTCCCTTCCTGATTTTTTTTTGTGTGTGTGTGTAGTCTGTTGCTTAAGTTGTTTATGGATTTTAGAAATTATTATTTTAAAAATTCCGGCTATATTTTAACCTAGTGATTTGCTGAAGTTTTGAAACCTACCTTTGCACTACAGTGCATATACGCCCAAACAGCACTTTCTTTCCCCCATCAGGAAGTGTTTTGGTCACCACCTTCATATTTAAAATTAATTATATATATATATATTTTTATTTTCCTTGCATTGATATCACTGAGGAAAAACAAGGAAGTGTAACATCATTGACATAGGCTTAGGAAAAGTGTCTGTTGCCTCCATAGACTTTAGTGGGCACTCCACTGTGCATGCTCTAAGGTGCCCCATTAAACTCTGTGGACATAGCTTACATTACCCTATGGTAACATTACAACTGAAAAATTAACATTTTTGGGGGCTGTGGTTTAATAAAAAATGTATGAAGCTTTGTATTAAAAACAGCCCAAAAAGTAAGGAAGGGCAACTTGGAAAAAAGATTGCAACACTTATCTTTGCTGCAGTGTATATAGAAATATCAGTAAATCACTTTAAGATTAACCCAGATTTTTTTTCAGATTATTGTAGCACATACAAATAGAAAATTGTCAGATTGTTTTTCTTTCAAATGGTAGGAATATCCTGGACAAAGTAACTCTGTATATTTGATATATTTGTCATTCTATCTTTATTAATTGCATTTAGCCAGAGGTGTTTCTGGCTGCCGTGTGTCTGTCAGAATTGTAAGTACTGAATACTCAATGTAGTATTCCTATGTTCCCCTTCTTTATTAGTTCTGCTTAATTTTAAGAAAGTGCTTTAAGAGATATAGGCTGCACATCACATATATAATATTCATTCTGTCATGTAAGTCCAATAATTCTTTTATCAATTCATTTTCATATAAATGTAGGCCATATTGCCGGGCTGCAAATAATTGTGTATGTGGCATCCTGAAAGTCAAGCAGTCCAGCTCCTACCCACATCTTTAACAGGAGTTCAAATTTTCCAGGGTATTGTTAAAAATCCCTTTCCTTAAAAAAATCCTAAATATTTTCAGATGTTCTGCCAGTTGCTGGTCAAGTGAATGCAGTATATTCTCTAAATAAAACATAAGTGTTGGCAGAATTATTATTTTAATAGATTCACTCTAAGTGTGAGACAAAAAAAATAAATCAAGTTGTATTTCTTCATTTCAGTTGTACATTTGCTCCTCCTGATTGAATTTACTTGTATGCAGACCCAAATAAAAATGAGCTAATTAGCTGGATATTCACCATCTGTAACATAATTATTTTCTCTGTGTGGAAGATTTTCAGTCCATATATATCTAATTAATTACTGTATATTGATCAGATAATGGTAGTAGAAGTGGCAAACTTAAACTCGTCCCAAGTCAAAAATATATAATTTGAAATATTGTACAGAATTACCAAGTATTTGAAAGTAATCCAAGCAGGGTAGGCAGTCTGTTTACAGTTGAAAATCCTTTAATTACATAGACAAGTGATCCAAGTAAAATACAAATAGAGTAATAGTTTCCTCACAAGCTTTCTAACTATATATGTGCTTTTTATCAGGCAAGGGGTGGTTTATTGTGGTGTAAAACTAAGTGTTATTGGTATACATGTTAAATTCACATCCCTTTCCCCAGCAGTGTGACATTTGAACTGGTCCTTCCCTACTTAGTAGCTGTCATAATAATATAATCCTTATGTACTTTAAATAAAATTAGTAATGATGTACCTCTTATTTAACCAGATTAAGTGTGTGATTTTATCCAAGACTATATACTACATGGCTGTAAATATATAAACCTTAGACCATTTGGCAATCTAAAAATATATACAATTGTATACATATACACTTTGTATGCAAAAAAATCCATTGTAAAAATCCTATTCTATTTCCATAGCCTATTGTTAACAAAGATCGTTTTCGTCCTTCTAGACTTTAGGTCTGTGTACAAGAACCCTAAAAACTTTCTACAGAAATATTTGTCTTTTCGGCTTTTCCCGGTCAGGGGTCAAACTTTCTACAAAAATATTATTGTATAATTAGCTGGTATTGTTACATATCATTTTGAATAAAGTGAAAAAAAGAAGAAAAAGAAAAAACGTATGATGATGGAAACAAAATATACACTTAATTAAAACTGATTTAACATGGTATTTAAAACCAGATGGAAGAATAAAAATAAAATAAAATTAGTCATGTAAACAATGTGATAATTTTCTAAGTTCCAGTACACTTTTAAATGAACAGTAATAGTTTAGTCCAGGCTTCCTAAAAGAGTTCAGCTTTAATTGTCACATGAGTTCATGTTTCTCCAGCATATTCAGGATGTCTCCTTCAAGATCACTCATGTCTATGCGATCCAGCATCTGGAACTTAAAACCTGTGTGTCTTTTATGAAGAGCAAGGTGTGAATACTTAGTAATTCTGTACAATATTTCAAATTATATATTTTTGACTTAGGACAAGTTTAAGTTCACTACTTCTACTTCTACTACCATTATCTGATTTGATTAATATACAGTGATTAACTAGATATATATGGATTGAAAATCTTCCACACAGAGAAGTTTCTTACACTGTTTTGTTTTTGGACCCACTATACTTGTTTAGTGGGTTAATTAAGACTTTGGGGATACCACGGAGATCACTTGTTTTTAATAGAATTATTTTCTAACTGACCCTAACCTAGATCTCTTAAAACTCCAAAAGAGCAAACAAATTTAAAAGAAAACAAAATGCAATATAAGAAAAAAATAGAAATAATTAGAAGTAAGCAAACCTTAAATGAATAACTGCAATCCAAAATCAAATGCAGTCCTAGATAATCAATAGTCAAGCAAAGAACAGCAAGCCAAACAAGCATGACAGTTAAAGATGCCACTAAATATTGTAGTTAAATGAGGAATGTTAATTCTCGATTCCTACCACTGATTAGCTAGATGTTAATCAGTGTACTTTTCCATTCTCCCAGAATGGACATGACAATCCTGCTGCCCTCTTCCAACATCCTACTCAAACTCTGGTCACCTGGTAGGCAGTCAGCTTTCTACACCATAGAACTGTGCATGGGTAATTGTAAATATTTAGTTTTGCATTATCATTTAACCTGTGGAAATAGTATATAATTATCACCTTTTACTATTCCAAAAATATTTTTATGTAAGAAATGTCCCACCTCTCCAGATTTGTAAAAAAAAAAAAAAAAAAAAAAAGAGCAGCTTTTCCCATCACTGTTCAATTGTAGGTCCAATTTGGGTTGTAGGAGCATCTTCTTGTGGGTTCTTCTGATAGGCTTTCAGACATTCTAAACCTTCTGGTTCATTATCCAACTCTGAGTATCAGCAGTGAAATGCATTCCATTGTATTCCACATTGCACTTCTCTGCAGCTAAGCGAAACGGTCTTCAACTAGAATTGCAATTGTTATTGGCAAGTGTTCTCATTTGTAAGATAGCGGTGGGGGTGAGATCAAAGATGATAAAATAGCAATGTTAGCTTCTTTGCATATAAACTGCATTTTCTGTAGATTTTTTTTAAATGTATTCATTTAACTGGTTAATTAAACTGGTGTTAGGATCCTTTTTAGCCAAATCCCAGGACACAGGAGTAAAAGTACATGCAATACATTGGGAGAGTTTAGTGTACCCAATTACAACATGTTTTGGGGAGAAAGAAATCTCTCTTTACTTGTCATATTTTTAAGAATTTAATCAGAATTGGTCATTAATGTTTTGATACTGTCTGTCTTAAAGTATAGTGGGGTATACCTATTTTCTTTGTAATGCATGGAGCTCTGCAATTACCCTTCTAACTCGGGGGAAAGCTTGTTAAGTACTTTGCTAGCATTAAACAATACTTAGCATTGTTAAGCTCTAGTCTCACACTAGAGTGTAGCATTAGCCAGTATTAACAGCTTGAAGACTGCTGGACATTTGTCTGTTGGACACGTAAATGGGTTTTTGCTCTGCCACATTTTTTTTATTTCTCAGAGGGATATTTAGTGCTGCTATACCAGTTGTGGTAGTAGCAAAATTGGCTTTCAAAACTATAGAACACTTTTTACTGCCATACTTTTTTCTATAACTGATGGTGTGAGCTGCAGATGAACCTGCATGCACTACAAAGAGTTATGATTAGGCATCTGTGATCATAATTGTATTTGTGTGTTCTCAATATGGATGTCTAGTTTCACCTCTCAGGCTTCACTTTGCTCTTGAGGTGAATATCTTGACATCCATGTCTTCAACACATAATGCACTGGCTATGACCAGAAACTGAGTAATTTTGAGAATGCAGACAAAAATTTGTTGAACTTTTCCCTCTTACTGTTGTTTTGACCTTTTCTTCTGAAACGACTTATTTTAGGCTTCGTATTTTTTATTAAACTTCTGCATGCTTAAAATTTTGTTGTCAATAATATGTTTAATTCTACAGCTTCTGGCTTTTGATCTTGTAGTAGAATTTGTTTTTCTAGAGTCTTCTGCTTCTGAAATTCTTAGGTAATTTTCTTAAAGCTGGTCAAAATCATGCTGTGTAATATGTAAAAGTAACAGTTGTGTTTTATCTTATTTCTCTCTCGCACTCTTTTACAGTGTTGCTAGATGTATTATAATTTATGGTAGACTTTGAGAATATTTCTGTTTAGCATGAAAAGTTTTTTTTTTTTTTAGTAGTCTAATACGTAATTATGCTTCCAGTTTGAAAATGAACAAAAACACCAAAGCAACACTGTAAACACTGTTCCGAAGACAAAATGTCTCAGTAATATGAAGAGCAACACAGGTGCAACTCGACTCGAACAGGCAGTAAATCACTGTTTTATTATTTATAAACTGCTCAATAGTACATAAAATCACGGTTAAGCGCTTTCATCTGACAAAAAGCGCTTAACCTTGATTTTATGTACTACTATCGAGTAGTTTATAAATAATAAAACAGTGATTTACTGTCTGTTCGAGTCGAGTTGCACCTGTGTTGCTCTTCACATTACTTAGACATTTTGTATGCTTCCAGTTTCAAATTCAGCTTTACAAAATTACTAAATGTTCAGAAGACAGAGTAATCAATTCTTGGGGTGGGAGTACTGCATCTTTGGCCCCTCAGTTAGTTCCCTTACTCTTGAAATTCCTTATTAAAATAAGGGTCTTCTCATGCCCTTTTACCTGGCTTCCTCTACAGCTGCCCGTTAGTGGATTTGTATTCCTCTTAGCTATTATGTGTGCCAGAAGCATCTCACAGCTACAGACCTTTTTTGCAAGGACGCATATGTGGTCTTCATAAGACTGAGTTACTTTGAAGACGATTCTTTTTTCTTTCCATGGTGGCCTTAAGTGTTCATCACCCCCCCTCCTTCTTCTAGAAACTACAGAGGGGCCGGGCAATTTGCTCATATGCCAGATGAGTAGTTGCATGTCCAGTTCACCTCAGATGTGGAGATGAACCAGATATTGATCAATCTTTTATTTTACATTTGTTTACTAGGGTAGTACAGTGATCAAAAAAAATATTTCTCCTTTCCTATCCTATTCCCAGCTGGTGAACCTGGGAATATTGAGGCAATGTTACAATTGCCTCATGTACACAGACAACCCTCTCCTCCTCCCACAAAACACAAATACATGCGAGAGATGCAACTATACGGCCAAACTGGAGGCTGAGCTCTCTCAACATAGGACTGGCATGACCAGACAGGAGGAGAAGGTAACCACACATACTATAGACCCAGTCTCACATAATACCATCACAACCTCAAATCATACACATAAACACACAAAGACATACTCGGAGGCTCTGATCAAAAATCTACCAAAACAGCAGAGGCCACCAAAGCAGACACCCAAACAACTACCACCTCAGAACACAACACCTGCAACACATAGACCACACAGTCAGAGTGTCAAGCAGTCACAGCCCTTAAGGCCAAACATAATGCCAGACACACTAGTCATTGGTGACTCCATAGTCAGACACACTGACGTCCCGCTCACCAGACTGAGTAAGGAGAAGGTCACAGTAAGCTGCCTGTCGGGTGCTAGAATCCGCCACATAACGCATGCACTCAGGTCTCTCAACAGCAGGTACAAGTACGACTCAATCATTGTCCACGCTGGTGTTAACGACCTGAGACGTACCTCCTTGGACTACATGAAAAGAGACATAGAGGAGCTCTCTGATTATGTAGCCCAAGCAGGTATGACCCTGACCTTGAGCAGTATCCTACCTTCACCAAGAATGATGCCACAATACAGAGATAAGATGATCAGCTTTAACAATTGGCTTAAACTCTGGTGTCATTCAAAGGGGATCCAATGTCTGTCTGCCTGGGATGACATGCTGGACAAGCCACGCTGCTTCGCAAGGGACGGCTTGCACTTGTCACCACTGGGATTCCGGATTTTGGCAAAGGCTCTTGCCACCCCATAGTGCCTTTTTAGGCAAGGCTCAAATTCTAAACCTACCACCCTAGAACAAAACAAAGAAAAAAAAACTAAGGGTAATGCTGCTCAATGCCAGAAGTCTCAACCTCAAGATGCACGCACTCGAGGCCCTTCTCAGTATGGAGAACATCGATGTCTGTGCTGTGACAGAAACCTGGTTCAAGGCTCCTGAGAGCACCCCAGCACTATCAGGTTTTACCTCATATCATGTGTTCCGCCCCAAAACCCGGACAATACCAAGAAAGGAGGAGGGGTATCCATATTCATCAAGGACACCCACACCTCAAGATTGGTGGCATCGCACGATGCATCGGAAACCATCCAGGTGCAATTAACCATAGGCAAGATTGCTCTGCAATTTGTAGCATGTTACAGGCCACCTCGCAAACTCAGGAACCTCATATGGCCTTCCTGAAAACACTGGAGGGGATAAATGTATCTCCAAACACCATCATACTAGGTGACTTCAACTACCCTAATATAGACTGGGAACACTACTCAAGCCCAAACACTCTAGCCCAAAAGTTCCTGGAATTCATAAACTCAAATGCCATGGAACAACTAGTCACCATCCCCACAAGAGGAGAAAACATACTTGATCTCATCATCACGAATATGGGAGCACAATGTTCAATGCCGGAAGTATACCCCTCACTGGTGAGATCTGATCACAAACTAATCTCGCTGGAGGTCCTCATCCCGCCCCCACGAAATGAAAAAGACCACAGTAAAGAACTTCTCGAAAGCCGACTTCACACTTCTAAAGACTAGTGTGGTCTCCTTTAAGGCCCCTGAGCCGGCGGAAAACATTACTCAAACCGCTGAATCACTTACAAATGCCTTCTACCAGCACCTGCAGGGCTGCATGGATCAGGCAATCCCAAGCAAAACAAAGACTCTTTGTACCAAAGGCAAGCGTCCAGTCTGGTGGACCCCAGCCATAAACAAACTCTACAACAAAAGGAGAAAGCTACTACAAGATAGAGCAAAATCCTTAAAAGGTAAGACACCGCTGATCACTTATAAGTAAAAAGCTAAGAGCTCTCATAAAATCATCCAAAGCTAATTTTGAGAAAAAAATAGCTAAGGACTCTAAAGACAACCATAAGGCATTCTTTAGCTATGTCAGAAACCTAGGAGGAAACTCCCAGATATGCTCAGAATTAGTTCAAAATGATGTGAAGATTACTGATCCTACAGACATTGCCAACATACTGGCTGACAGGTTCAGTGCAAACTTCTCCCCCCCTAAAGGAGAGATATCTATACCAAATGATTGTAGCCCCCAAACATCTCTAACGCCCAGGTGAGAACTGCTCTCTCCAAGGCAAAGAACACAGCATCCATGGGACCTGATGGTGTCCCCGGCTGTGTGCTCCATGAACTCAACGAGGAATTAAACCCACAGTTAGGACAGCTGTTTAATCTTAGTCTCACCTCCGGATACGCACTCCAGGAGTGGCGCACAGCGACTGTGGTCCCACTCCACAAAGGCGGTGCCTCCACCGACCCTGGAAATTACCGTCCCATTAGCTTGACAAGCCTTATCTGCAAAGCCATGGAGAGGATCATAATGGATCTCATAAATAAAGACATAGGGAACTTGCAGACTTTGGATCCAACCCAGTTTGGCTTTGTCAAAGGCAGATCATGCCTTTTAAACTTGGTTGACTTTTTCGAAACAGTTACCAAGGCCATTGACGAGGGAAAGGCAGTCCATACAGCCTACCTAGACCTGGCGAAGGCTTTTGATACAATACCTCACTCGGGTATCATTGAAAAACTCATCAACTTAAATGTAAACCCATACATTACAAGATGGGTTGCAAACTGGCTGAGTGACAGAACCCACAGGGTCAGAGTTGCTGGCGCCATGTCAGACTCAAAGCCTGTCACAAGTGGTGTCCCACAGGGCTCAGTCCTGGGCCCACTCTTGTTTGCCATCTACTTTTCTGAAGTACAAGCAAACACAGGAGGGTTATGGCTGACAAAGTTTGCAGATGACTGCAAACTGGGCGCCGTAGTTGAAAACACATCCAACACAGATATCCTTCAGAAGGGTCTCACAGAAACGGATAACTGGTGCCAGAGCCATGGCCTAAAGTTAAATGCCAAGAAATGCATAGTCATACCCTTCGGGAAAAATAAGGTTACCCCTAGCTACCATATAGGTGGCAATCCCGTGAACACAGAAGAAGTTATTAGGGACCTGGGAACCCAGGTTGACAGTAGCCTTTCATTCGACACTCATATTGCTAAATTAGTTAGGAAGACCTTCTACATTGCCCACCTTATCATGAAGGGATTCACATCTAGATCAAGGGAAGTCATAGTCTCCCTATACTCATCACTCATCAGACCAATGATCGAGTACAATGCCCCATTCGAATGTATCTGACCCGACACTTGCAGCAGCTGGAGAGGCCACAAAAGTTCCTCACCAAAAGGATAAAGGGTCTCAAAAATCTGTCTTATGCTGCCCGACTGAAAGAACTCCAGTTATATTCAGTTGCTTACCGCTTGCTCAGAGGTGACCTATGCCTGACATACAAGGCCATGTCAAACCCAGATTTGATGAACATGCTTCATCTCAAAAAATCTAGATCCCTCAGAGCCACAAGGGCGGGAGACTTAAACCTCGACACGGTTATTAATAGGACGTGCTGGAGGGATAGATTCATCACCCAAAGACTCCCTATGCTGTGGAACAAAATCCCGGTTTATGTGAGGCAGAGCACCTTGCTGGCCTTGTTCAAGAGGAATCTTGACCAATGGATGGGAGATTGCAGATACACCCCAGGGGTTATCTCAGTGTCACTGCTCGACAGAGGCACAGCAAAATAATGGGCATAGTTTCTCCAAACTAAAGGGGTGGCGTAAGCCACAAAACTATGGGCTAGGCTTATAAATGCCCTCGGGCAGATAGCCTAGTATGAACCTATGAACCTATGAACCTATGAATCACAACTGACCATTTGCAGGTACTGCTCATGTGAAATCACACAAAAAAAAAAGAAAATGGAACAGAAACTTAGAGGTAACTAAGTGGCAGGTTGAATGTACTGTCTTCTGCCATCAAGAGGCTCATTGACCTCTTACCATTGCTATCACAATGGACGGTTCAGTAAGAGCCAACTCAACTGCCTGCTTCAGGCATTTGTTCTGCAAGTACATGATCATTGTATGAGCAATACCAGTCATTGCAATTTGGATTTACACTCTTGAAAACTTCCTTCTTTGACAGCACCACACTTTACAGCATTCTGTCAAAATCAATATGTCAGGATCAGACATTGTATTTGCCTGTATGCCTTTTCCTTTAATGCTCATGGGTTCTGCTTGGAAGTCAGTATTTATGTAAGCCCACTGCAGAGGACTTCTTGAAGTGAAATTGTACAGGTTAATGAGTACTTCTGTTTCAATGTCTTTGAGAAAGCCCTATTAACTGGGTCCCTGTTTCCTAACACACTGTCTCAACTTTTCTTATATAAGCATGCTGAAGACTTCATCCTGTATATGTAGTTAGAAAGAAAATGGAAGTGGTAAAATTTGAAATTCTTTTAATTCTTTTTGATATGTTTCTTTTCTTTTTAATTTGTAGTTTGAGTAGAAAATCAGAACTGGGTACTTTTGGGAGCACTCGTTCTCTGTATCAGATTCAAGGGTGCTGATGTGAGCATAAAGGTGGAATGCTCCTAAAAAGTCTGCTAAATCCCAACACTGTGTAGTCTTAAAACACTTTGAGAGGCTGGTTAAAACATCCACACTATCACCCAGGAAGTAACTGTACATAATGTAATCTACAAAACCTCAAAACTGTCCTGCACTCCAAGCCTTAGTGGAACATTACAGCCTACAGAATCACTGCGCTCCATGGATAAGTCCATACTAACTATAAATAAAACCCACAACTCTGTGTTGTCCAAAATCTGAAATTCTGTCCCTACCACAGTCGGTCAAATTTAGCCTATCCAGATTAAAAATTTGCTAAAACAGAACTTTAAAACAACTTGATTCTGCTCTTGTACCTCCATAGGCTAGACTACCTTGGCAGTTACACAACTACTTTGTTTCTCTGTATCGCACCAAAGCAGGTTCTCAATGTAAATTTCTTACTGGCTTCTATTCCTTTGCCCTTACTGCCACTTCTACCATTGCTGCTTACCCACTGACAAGTTTTTTTCCCACCAGCAAAATTCCAGCTCATGCTCTCTTCCTTCGAAATCTGCCTCAACTTCACTACAGCCTTCTTTTTCTTTATTATCACCTCACAAATATATACTCTACTCAACGTTTTCTCACATACTGCCTGCTCTCCACAATTACCACCTCCTTAGGTTTATAGATTAGTACTAGACTAACAGCCCTTGGGGGCCATTTTAAGTCTAGCCAATTACCCCTTGTTCGAATCAAACCCTGCACCTTGTGTCTGTAAGGTAAACACTTGAGTCATTATGCTACCCCTCCCAATCTCCTTCTACTCGTATCTCCTACACCTTTTTTCATTATTCCTCCTACCCATAAATCTTAACTTGTAATTTGAGATTTTAAACCTCACTGTATATGCTAGTTTGTCTTGTAATGCCTCTATATTTTACTGATTGCATATTTTCTATAGTATAGCTGCCTTTCAGTTATTGTATCTCTGTGTTGTAGTTTTAACCTTTGCATTTTTTCTCTGTTGTATAAAATTGCTTATTTTGTAATTGGAGATTTTCTTCCCAGACCACAGCAAATAGAACTCTAGGTTTAAAGAGTTTGCTCATGCTGGGAGTACTCAGTTATGTTTCATATAAATTGAGTGACTGGCCTTCATGTTACTTGTGTCCAGTGCTGTTGGGGGTAAAAATGTTGAATAGATTACTGTTTTGAAATGTTTTCTTTCTTTCCCAGGACCTTGCTCAACTATTTATTTGGGTACTGAGAGAGTATAAGGAGATCGATCCCATCATTTTGTCAGGTAAGAACATCTAAGTTGACCCTTAAGTGCTCTTTTGTTGTAGAGGCTGTAAAAATGTGTTGCTTTTATAGATGTGTCCTGTGTGAGACGGTTTCAGAAGGGGGAGAATAACAGCAGTAATTGTCATGTCAAATTGTGTGCATGTCTAGTCTGTAGTACTGCCTGAGAAATACTGCAGTGTGGATGTGAAACAAAAATTATTGTCACCTGAGAAGAGAATGTTATGTAGACAGTTATGTAATGGAGGCGTATTCGTCCTGTGAGGTGTGGTGGATCTGTTCTGAATTCTCTAGTATACTATCCTGCATTGCAAGCTGATTCAAGTCTCTTGCTGCTGCTGTTTGCCTATACACTCTCATTGCTGAAATTTCCACTTTGAAAATATGATCAGTTGTTTTTGGCATCAACTATCCTTTTGCTGAAAAGGAGAGCTCACCTTGAATAGAAGTTGCTTAAAACTGTGCTCTTTTAAGTAATTTGCAGTGTAAGGCTTTCATAGGAATGTCTTTTGTGCCCAGGTTTTATTTGTAATGTGGACTGCTGTAAGTAATTTGAAGAAGCTGAGTGAAACTAAAC
Source organism: Protopterus annectens (assembly GCF_019279795.1). Lineage (NCBI taxonomy): Eukaryota > Metazoa > Chordata > Ceratodontiformes > Protopteridae > Protopterus > Protopterus annectens. The sequence goes on along the minus strand of NC_056732.1, from coordinate 1,266,310,716 downwards.
TAAATATAAATATGTTTCATGCACGCGCTCGAAGCACTCCTCAGTATGGAGAGCTTCGACATCTGTGCAGTAACTGGAACCTGGTTCAAGGCTCCAGAGAGCACCCCAGCACTACCGGGTTACAACTCATACCACACATTTTGGCCACAGAACACGGACAGAAACACAAAAGGAGGGGGTGTATCAATATTCATCAAGAATATCTACACCTCCAGGTTAGTGGTGCAGCATGATACCTCTGAGATCATCCATGTGCAACTAACATCGGGCAAATCTGCATTGCAAATTGTGGCCTGCTACAGATCACCCTTCATGACCCAGGACCACCACTCCACCTTTCTGGAGACACTGGAAAACATGAAGGTCCTTCCGAGCACCCTGATATTGGGCGATTTCAATTACCCTACCATTCACTGGGAAAACTACTCAAGTACAAATTCCCAAGCCCAGCGCCTCCTGGAATTCATCAACTCAAACGCCCTGGATCAGCTGGTAAACTCCCCTACCAGAGGTGAAAACATATTGGACCTGGTCATTACCAACATGGGTGACAGGTGTTCCATACCAGAGGTCAACCCGTCACTGGTTAGATCAGACCATAAACTAATCACTCTGAATGTCCACACCCCACTACCACCCCCAACTAAGGAAACCACAGTAAAAAAACTTTTCTAAAGCAAACTTCACCTTACTTAAGACAGAGGTGGTAAGTTTCGCAGCCCCCACGCTAAAGGATAATGCTGCCCAAGATGCAGAAACCTTTACAAATGCACTCTATGAGCACCTACAATGATCCATGGATCATACCATCCCTAGCAAAACTAAGAGAAGGAAACCAGTTTGGTGGACCCTTGCAATAAACAGGCTATACAATAGAAGGAGGAAACTAGTTCAGAAAAAAAGCAAATCCCAAGAAGGAAAGACATCCCTGATCAGTATCGGTAAGAAACTAAGGTCCCTCATGAAATCATCCAAGGCTAACTTCAAAAGAAAAAATAGCCAAGGATTCAAAAGATAACCACAAAGCCTTCTTTAGATAGGTTAAGAATCTAAGTGGCAACTCGCAGACATGCAGTGAACTAGTGCAAAATAGCACAAAATATTCTGAACCTACTGATATTGCCAACATCCTGGCAGATAGATTCAGTGCAAACTTCACCCTCCTCTCACCTCCAAAAGGGCCCACAGCAATACCAGAAAAGTGTAGTGTCCCAAAAATCAGATGCATAGGTGAAAACAGCCCTTTCAAAAGCCAAAAACACAGCGTCAATGGGACCAGATGGTGTCCCAGGCTGAGTCTTGCATGAACTACAGAACAAACTAACCCCCCCACCTAAACATGCTGTTCAACCTCAGCCTCTCCACAGGCTACATGCCCATAGAATGGCGGACAGCAACGGTTATTCCTCTCCACATAGGAGGGGCCACAACTATCCCTGGTAACTATTGCCCCATAAGCCTGACTAGCCTGGTCTGCAAGGCTATAGAGCGCATCACCATGGAACTCATCAACAAAGACATTGGGAACCTCAAAACACTTGACCCGACCCAGTTTGGCTTTAAGGGCAGATCATGCCCACTAAACCTGGTTGACTTCTTTGAGACAGTCACCAAGGCCATAGCCTACCTTGACCTTGCCAAGGCTTTCGACCCCATTCCCCACTCTGGTATTAAAGAAAAACTCACCAGTCTGAACATAAACCCCTACATCACGAGATGGGTTACCAACTGGCTTACAGACGGAACTCGCACAGTAAGAATAGCGGGCTCCAGGTCCGACTTTAAACCAGTCACAAGTGTTGTCCCACAAGGCTCTGTCCTGGGACCCCTACTGTTTGGCATATACTTCTGAGAAGTACAGGCAAACAAAGGAGGACTATGGCTAACCAAGTTTGCCGATGACTGCAAACTGGGAGCCATAATGGACTCTCCTGCTGACACAGACATCTTCCAAAAGGGCCTTACTGAGGCGGACACCTGGTGTCAAAGTCATGGCCTCAAGCTAAATGCCAAAAAATGCATAGTCGTCCCATTTGGGAAAAACAAAACACCCACAAATTACCACATAGGTGACAGCCCCCTTAATACAGAAGAGGTAGTAAGAGATCTGGGGACATAGGTAGATAGTAATCTCTCCTTTGACAATCATATTGCCAAAGTAGTTAGGAAATCCTTCTATGTGGCCCATCTAATTACTAAAGGGTTCGCATCTAGAAATAGAGGTTATAGTGCCGCTCTACTCGTCACTCATTAGACCCATCATAGAGTGCAATGCCCCATTTGGGATGTACCTCACAAGACACTTTCAACAGCTGGAAAGACCACAAAAGTACCTCACCAAGAGGATTACTGGCCTCAAACATATCTCCTATGCAGCCCAACTGAAAAAAACTCCGGCTGTACTCTGTGGCATATTGCTTACTCAGAGGTGATCTCTGCCTGACTTACAAAGCCATGTCCAACTCAAAATTGATGGACATGCTCCAGCTAAAGAAATCCAAGTCACTGCGAGCCATGTGCTCTAGTGAGCTAAACCTCACCACAACAATAAATAGAACATGCTGGAGGGATAGATTCCTGTCACAGAGACTCCCCATGCTTTGGAACAAAATTCCAAATTACATCAGGCAGAGCCCCTCACTAACATTCTTCAAGAGAAACCTTGACGAGTGGATGGGTAACAGAAAATACACCCCTGTGATCACTTATTTGGCTCTGCTTGACAGAGGATCAGTTAATCAATGGGGAGGCGAAAGCCGACACACTCTAGCTAGGCTTATAAATGCCCTCTGGCAGATAACCTAGTACCTACCTATGAACCTATATAAAACTGTTAATAACCTTTTCAGCATCTAATTGTACAGCATATATGGAATGTTGAAAAATAAATTGTACTTGGTATGTGACTTAATTCCACAAATGTGTAGGGTTTCTAATACTGTGGTAGGAATGGACGCCATTCCTAAGTAAAGCATAGTTAAAGTTCATAAAATTACTATTGCTTCAGTCTTTGATGTTTGCCAAGAATGCTCTTACTAGTGCCCTGAATTTCTTGCTGAAAATTCTGCACCATACCAAAGTATGCTTGAAAGTTATTTTATGTTAGACCTGTTATTTCTACCAATATTGCAACTATATGGGTGTCTTTATTCCAGATTACCCTAGTTCCCGCTTGCATATCCTGGCATTTAATGACTTTGTCTCTTAGCATGTAAAAAACTAAAATTGCTAGCTATAGCTATTTCTTTGGTTTAATGCTACTTTTGTCCTTTTGCCTTTGACTGCAGTATCCATTTTTCTTAGTTCTGCATTCTTGACTATTTGTATTGGATGAATCCCATGTGATCAGAGCTTTTTCATTTACAGTAATTATTTGTGGTTCATTTCCAGTGCTTTTGAGCATCCTCTCTGTTGTATGGCTTGCACAACAGTCTTGTCATTGTTGTCCTTTTCAGTATATAGACCCTCAGCCGTGAATATATCACGTCTAGCAATAAAATGTGCAACTGTTTCTGTACTACGTTTATCTGTGTTTCCACTTTAAAGAAACACTTTGTAAACCAGTGTGTACATAGTCCACTGTCTAGGTGTGCCATTATTATGTTTGGTTTAAATTCACCTTTCTTTAGCCATTCATCCATGTACTGTTTTTAATCAACAGCAGTTCTCATTACTTGCCACTAATTGTGGGCTTTCAAGTTTGTTTTTTTTTTAGTCATGGTCTTTCTACTCTTTCTTTTGATTTTTGATCATTTCTGTTGTCACCTCTTTTTTTCCACTTCCAACCCTTTCTGAAATGCTTCTGATAATATATGGAAAGATGTCTTCCTAGACTTGTTTTCTTCATAGTTTAGAACTTTCACTATATTTGGATCTGATGACCTCAACAAATATGTAGGCAGTTCCACGAGTGTTAACCTACATTGTAAAAATGGGGAATGAAAGCAACATCTAGTCATTTTCAAGGAGGCCCATACCTCTTTCAGACTGAGGTATGTAATTGTACCAGGCACTGTTTTTTTAATATATCATTTGATCTGATGATGTCCTTTTCATTATTCCTCACAGTTGAGGTCTAGGACCCGGCCAGCGGATCCGATACAGCTGCTTTCCAACAGACTTCAGATCCAAGTCTCAAGCTCCTCCCTATACCCTTAATCCCCTAGAGCATCCCTAAGCCCTCATATCTCATTTGCCACCATTCCAGTCAGATGAAAGATCAAGCCTCTCTACAATTCGTGATTCTGTTAAGTGAAATTCTTTTTTTGTGCTTCGCTTTCATATCCATAGTGTAAGATTCACTGCTCCCTTTTTTACTTTGTATTATTTTTTAGTCTGAAAATTTTTTTTTTTTTTTTTTTGCAGTAAGGGTTTGTGCTAAGTTCTTTTTTCTGTATGTGTGTTTATAAAAAAAAAAAAAAAAGTTCTCTTTTAAAAAAAAGTTAATTTTTTGGTTTCTACTCCTATCTTAGCTTTTTAGTGGCATCAAGGACCTAAGTTGTTTTTTTTTTTTTGTTTTGTTTTCTTGGCTGTGTGTGTGTATTTGCAATGTCCGAGAAACCAGACATAACTACTGGCTTCAAAAAGTGCACATATTTTGGGCATAAGATCCTCCATTCTGATGCCCACAAGACGTGCATGTGCTATTTGAGAGCAACCCATCTAGACAACCTTTGCATGATGTACAGTATCTTCAAACCAAGAGATCTCTCTGACTGAAGGAACAGGTTAATTCTTAAAGGTTTATTGCTTGCTGAGGCTCAAGCCCCCACTAAGCAGGTGGTCTGGGACCCAAGGAAGAGACACCACAGGTCTCCTTCCTCCTCCTTGGAGCCATCCTCAAAACAAAGAAGGGTTTCAAATCAGACTTTGTTGGCTCCAACTTTAGTGCTTCAAACCTTGGATCCTACCCTCTCTTAGGATCTGACCATCTCGTCTCCCAGCACCAGTTCTTCCATGCCATCTTTCTTAGCATTGAATCCTAAGGCCTCTGATCCTAGAGCTAGAGACGATACACTGGAACTGAAACATAGGCAGTGTCTCTGACCCTGCCACCCAAGATTTTCCTGATGCTGATCAAGCCTCAAGACTGCCCTCCACCACTTCATCTAGGTCTTCCAGGAGCTTGTCCAAACTTGACATGGACAGGATGATGCGGAAGTTCCTTAGGGCTCAAATTCAGATGAGTGTCATTCAAGCTCCATCCCCCGCTGGATCTGTGAGCTCTCCAGTCTGAGAATGACTTTCTCCTTCTCTGATCCTTCCATTGCTTTCGGAACCTAAGAATTCAAGATCCCCGAGAGGCATGCCGTCAGATCCTAAGAAGTCCCAAACTTCGGATTTGGCAGTCACCCTGACCAGCTTGGTTCAGTTGTCTTCGGATCAGAGTGGGTCTTGGATTTGAGAGGTCTACGCTGGATCCGAGGGGCAAGTTTCTGCTCCAGTTAGTTAGCATTCCCTCCCCTGGACACCTTGGCTCTAGACAGCTTAGGTCCAGTTCTCTCCAGACAGCACAGATCCTGGGCTGGCCCTGACTTTCTCACCTTGGAGGCTTCGGCTCCAAGGGGGGAGGGAGAGGTTTCTCTAAGTCTGTCAGCCTTCCGGGTTATAGAAGGGTTTTTTTCTGCAGCCAGAGTACCGTCTTCTTCTATCTTGATTCCTACTTCCCATCCTCCATCTGTTTTGAGTGCTGAGCTCATCATCCCTGGTCCATCAGGTCACCCAGTTCCAGTAGGCCTCCATGTATGTTAAACACAGGGACTCTCTTCCTCTTCTGATACCTCTGTGGACCATCACACCGAGGAGGTTCCTCGGAAGTGGCTGTGCAAAAGAAGGCACATAGACACCCCCATGGAGTCTCTTACAAAGGACACAGACTTTGAGGAAGGGGAAGGATATCCTCCGATCGGCACCTGATAATGTCTTCTAGGCAAAGAGGTGGATGATCTTCCCAAAATCCTTCTCCTGTGGAGACTGTGTTTCTGGAGGATTTTGGGGCTGGCTCATCTACATCTTGGGTAAACCTCCACCCACCGGCGGATGAGCTTAACGACCTTGTCTTCTGCCGGGCATGGAAGGAGCCGGACACTGTTGAACAGATTCCAAAACTTCTGGTTAAAATCCTGTCTCCACCCAGCAACTGCTATTTCTGGAGTAAGGTAGTTGCCATGGATGCTACAGTTGTAGCAGCAGCTACAAAGAAGGAGTTAGCAGAGCTCCACTGTCCATCCCCCGAACAGGGAGTCCAGGGCAATGGATGGGTTTGGGAAGTGCATCTACGCCTTGGCTACTTTTGCACTGAGGTTGTTGAATTTTATGGCCTATTTCATCGGTTTGCAGAGAGATTTGATAAGAGCTTTCAAGTTCTCTCGGTGAATCTGTGTCAGCGGAGGACCTTAAAGTTTCCACAGCTGGGCCACTCTGTCGTCCATTCATTAATGAGGTTAATTTCCCATGAAGCAGAAGGCACCTCTCAAGCAACCTGTTTAAGCATAGCCATATGGCGGCATGTCTGGATGAGGCTGTGCGATTTCGCAGAACCCTTTAAGATGGTCTTTAATGCCCCTTTCGATGTTTCCTTCATTTTTGGACCATCAGTTAAGGGAATGTTTACTCGTGGCAAGCACCAGGGAAAGGCCCTGTCTGCCAATGAAATCAAATTTTTTACCCCTCAACATACCCTCTCCAGGAACCAACAAGGTGGCAGGAAAGTTTGGTTCTGCAAGTCTCAGCATCTTCCAGGACTCGCAGAGTGATTACTCTTACAGAGGCAGAGGAGGAGATTTCAATGGCAGGTGTCGACTTAGAGGCAGAGGGGATCCACAGAACAAGGGCTTTAGGGATTCCTTTCCAGAAACTATTATATTCCCTTTTCCCTTCTTCCTACAAATCTAAACAGAAAACTCCCTGGCATTCCATCCAGTCACAGGGAGTCAGCAGCAACCCAGGCACTCCAGGACATTTCTGCACTTCCGGCTGGAAGCCAGTCACTATCAGTTCAGGGTACTACACTTTGGTCTCACCACTTTCCCCCAGGTGTTCATCAGATGCATGGCAGTGGTTGCAGCTCACGTGGGACTCTAGGATTCCAAGTGTTTCCATAACTAGATGATTGGCTCCTTACTGCCCCAGCCAGGCATGGTCTAATTCAAGGCAGAGATATCTGATGAACATCTTGAACTCTTTAGGAATTTCCATAAACTGGCAAAATGAAAGCTAATTCCAATGCAAAATCTGGAATTCATAGGGACTCAACTAGACATTTTGGACACAGTAGCTTGTCTCCCAACACACAGAATTCTCTCCTTGAGAAATTGGATACAGGACATGCTGTCTCATCCTTCTCCTCCTGCGAGACTTTTAACAAGTGCTGGGATCCATGTCAGTGGCTATATTACTAGGCCCTTTGCCAGGTTTTTCACGTGGATACTACAGTGGACATTAGTAGCTCAATGGTCAATCCTCCATCATCCTCTTTCTATGCTTGTAAAACTCACGCCAATCTGCAAACGGCATGTTCGGTGGTGGATTCTTTTCCAGGATGGCAACTTGGGCAGGCCTTTTTCTCTTCCCCGCCAATAGCCACAGTGACCACAGCCATTCCCCTGCTGGGGTGGGGGTGGAGGGGCATTTCAACAGGAAGTTGGTCCAAGACACGTGGTCCACATTGGAGACCTAGTTGCATATCAGCATCCTAGAGATGAGGGCAGTCCTGTCCTTGCAAGCCTTTCAGGATGACCTCCCTCTAGGGACCATTGCTGTACACACAGACATGTCAGTTGTTTGGTACATCAACAAACAAGGAGGAACTTGTTCTTGCCCATTATGCAGGGAGGCCAAAAGGGTCTGGGGTGGGCGATCTCTTAGGTCCGCTTTCTAGTTGCAACACACATACCTGGGGAAAACGATGTACAGGCGGACAAACCTGGCAGGTCCATTCTGATGCCCCACAAGTGGTCCCTCAACTGATAAGTAGTGAACAGGAACTTCAGCCACTGGTGCCAGCCTTGCTGCGACCTATTTGCCTCTCCCCTTAACAAACAAGTGCAGCAAGTACTTCGCTTTGACCCCCCCCCTCCAGGGAGTCACCATGGGATGCACTAGTCCACAATTGGCCCTCAGGTCTCCTCTATACTTATCCCCCTCTTTCTCTGATCCCAAGATTTCTTCAGAAAGCGAGTAGGTTGAAGACCTCAGTCATCCTCAGTGCCCCTTTTTGACCTTACAGTGTGTGGTTCCCCTTTCTGTGGTCTCCTCTCAAATATCCTCAATGGATTCTGGAGCCTTCTGTGGATCTCATGTCTCACCCATCAGAACTCCAGCACCCCAGTCTACACGCCTTCAAGCTAACTGCATAGTTTCTCCAATTCCAGTGCTTGTTAGACAGTCCAGGCTCACTTCCTCAGTATGTCGCATTGTTTTGGCCTCTCAGAAGTCTTCCACTAAACTCTACAGGAGTAAGTGGAAAAGGTTTTCTTTATGGGTTTGTAAGGAGAACATTGATCCCATTTCAGCTTCAGTCCCTGACATTTTACTTTTCCTTAGTCCCCCCTTTGATCAAGGAGTTAGTTTTGCCATCATTAAGCTCCAGCAAGCTAGCAGCAATATCTAATTTTCAGTCAGGAAGTCAGATTTTTTCCTTGCCTTCGACTAAATTATGCAGAGCTTTCTTGAAGGGAGTTTTCCTTCTCTGAACTCCAGTTAAAGAACCTTCTCCTCTGTGGGACCTCCCGGTAATCCTTCAGGGATTAACCCAAAAACTTTAAGCCAGCAAGTACCTGTGATTTAAAATATCTTTCCTAGAAAACTATTCTACATGTAGCACTTACTTCAGCAAAGAGAATTTCTGAATTTCAGGCGTTATCAGCAAAACCCCCTTATATTGCCTTCCACAAGGACAGAGTAGCTCTTCAAACTAATCCCTCCTTCATGCCCAAGGTTGCCACTGAGGCGAACCTTAACCAATCTGTTCAACTCCCATTTTCTTCCTAACTTTTCAAACAAAGTTGAATGTATGCCACACCATTTAGATGTGCATCGACAGTTAACATTTTTATATTCGCAGAACAAAACAACATAGAAGGTCTGATCAGCTCTTTGTGTCTTTTTCTTCCAGTCATCTAGGACAAATGGTGTCTAAGGTTACTTTAGTTAAATTGATTACTGACAGAATTTCACTGATTTACCATGCCAAAGGTGCAAGTCTGCTTCACCCACCTAAAGCCCATTCAACTAGGTCCTTGTCAACTTAATTTGCCTTTTCCTCCAGATCTTTGTTGATGATATTTTGTGCAGCAGCCACTTGGTCTGCTATACTTACCTTTGTTACTCATTACAAGCTGGACATTATCTTCAGAAGTAGAGCTGCTTTTGGTTTAACAATGGTCTGTCATAGCCTTTCGTGAAGGCTACCTAAGAGTTATGTGCCTAGGGACTCTGACCCAGTAATGAGGAAGAATAAAGAGGACAGCATCAGATTTATAAGTTATGTGCTTACCATAACTTGGCTTTTGTCCACTTTTCATTTTTCCTCACCCCCCCCCCCCCATCCATCCCCCTGCCTTTGATCCAGGAAGCTTCCTGGATATTTTTCAGAACACACAGGTTCTTGATTTAAGCCTTTTCAGGGTATTAAACCTATTTGGCAGTTTGTTTATTACCAGATTATGGCAGTTGTATACAGATGTACGCATATAGCAGGCAAAACTTGATCTGAGGGTTTAGGGTTGCTCTAGGGGGTTATCACAAAAGAAAGGAGCTTGAGGCTTAGATCTGAAGTCTGTTGTTAAGCAGCCTTATTGAATCAGTTGGATCCTTGATCCCAGTAGTGAGGAAGAATGAAAAGTGGACAACACAGATGCCAAGTTATGGTAAATGCATAACTTATTAAGCAAGCAGTTTTCTTGTTTCCTAATCCAAATGATGCAGTGCTTTTTAGGACCAGTCAGTCAAACCAAACAAAGTTAGAATAGGAAGAGGAAGTTGCTTTATAGCTTGAACTTTATTCCTAGATGTCAATGCAGTTGTCATGCTTTGTATGGCCTTGCACTGTGGTAGGAATTATTCCATGTTTTGAGGATTCTTCAGTGTTGTTTTCCAATTGTGGCACCTGTACCAGTGAAGACTTTTTTATGCTTTCACCATGATATGTAAAATACAGTCTGTATGCCAGTATTGCCTTGGTGAGAGTTTGTAAAATCAGTATCCATAATTTTAAGGTGTATGCCAAGGTTTGTGTATGAATTAATTTTCAGTAATATCATTATACATTAGGTAGTACATTTTATATCATGTAAAATGTATAACATCTGTTGAGTATGATGCTTGCAACTACAGTTGTGTCAGCACAGTTTGTAATGTATAATGTTTGCAACTGAGATTCTGTCACTGTGGTTTATTTTCATTTATATAAATGTAAGATGTTCTTCTTGTTTCACTGTTGCAGTCATTACATTTTGGTAATCCTGCTGGCATTGGGTCCTGCGTTGGCTGCTATCGCCCCTTTCCTGACGTCAGGCCGTCAGGGGTATAAAAGAAGCAGCCGACTTCATTTTATTCAGTCTTTCTTGCTGCACGGTGCCCGAAGCAGAAGCAGTTCACAAGTGCCGGTCGGCCGACTCCTGAGATTTTCGTGTTCAAGTTTCAGACCCGAAGTCTTCAATAAAGCCCGTTGGGGAAACTTTTTTCTTGCTCCAGACCAATGTCAGAAAAAGTTAATAATTGTATTTCTTGTGGAAAGCAAATACCTCATAAGGATTTTCATTCTTACTGTATTCCTTGCCTAGGCCCTGATAACAAAGTTTCTGGTTGTCGGTTTTGTGCTAGATTTAACCAATGCACTATTAAGTGTCGGTATGATTTTGCTTTAAACTATTTTGGACGCCGGTTTAATTATCCAGAAATGTCGTCAGATAGCCATCCGACTTCCGGAGTTCACAAAAAATGCAAAGAAAAGGCGAGAGATAAACAACCAAGGTCCAAAACCGACGACGAAGCTTCTCCTAAGCCAGTCGCCGGTACTCAGTGAGGCGCTTTCGCAGCCCCTGATGCCCGCTACTGACTCCCACGTGGAGTCAGCTATGCCGCTGGAAGCTCAAGGTATTGGAGCCTCGGACACTATTCCCTCAGATGGGTCCAGAGCCGCTGAGCAGGCACCGGCTTCTGAGGGTGTATTCAGACCTAAACATCTTTACATTAAACCGACTTCAGCATCAAAGGCAAAGACTAAAGCACCTTCTAAAGCAAAGAAACAAACTCAAGAGCCACGTGGACAGGCCTCTATCCCCAAAAAACAGATGCTCAAAATGGCCGAAGACTTGATTATCTTGATCAGGGGTTCCCATCCCCTCCAGATAAGAGGCCTAGGGCAAGAGACTAACTATGAATCTTCAGATCAGGTTTCTATTTCTCCTGATTCCTCTTCTGATCAAGAATATTCTCTTCCCTCCATGAGGATTCTGATGCTGAAGAATCTACACCTTCAGCTTCTCCTCCAGAGGACTATTCTTTTGGGGAAACCTTGTATACCATGCGGGAGCATTTCCACTGGAAGAACCAAGATTTTTCTGAATCTAAAAAGAGGCTCGGGGATTTCCTTTTACCACCTCAACACAGACCTTTAGCCATTCCACCTGTGTTAGACATTTTGGAGTCTAGTCTGACCCCTGACTCCTTACCTCCAGCTCCTGTTAAGCCTGACAGATATTACAGGGTTCCTGACTCTCATAAATTCCTTTTTAGAAACCCCACTGCAGACCCAGAAACTATTTCACAAAGTCCCAAAGGAGTTGAGGCTTCTGCTGCAAAAAAAAACCTACCCCCTCTGACAGGGATTCTATGGTACTGGATAGATGGGGAAAAAAGGTTTACACATCTGCTACCTTGGCTATAAGGGCCTTAAACTGTCAGTTTCATATGCTCAAATATCAGCAACATGTCATGGCATTGCTTAAAAAGAAAATGTTGTTAAACTCTGAATGTGCAGAAAATAAGGAAATGCAGGATTTATTGCATGCAGCTGAACAAGTTGGAAAGCATACTTTGCAGTGTGGTTTTGATTCTTTGGAGGCCTCCTGCAGGGCCGCAGTTACAGGTTCAGTAATTAGAAGGCATGCTTGGTTAAAGGAACAAAATCTGCCTGATCATGATAAAGTTAAATTATTAGATGCACCTTTACAGCATGATACTTTGTTTGGTGTTAAGGCAGAAGAGGTGTTAAAGAAAATGGAGAACAAAGCTAAATCTATGCAAACTGTCAAAGGTTTTTTACAAGTACAGCCACCTAGGTTTAGTAGACACTGGCCTACAAAGAATTGGTCCTTTCCTGTGTCAGACAGACCTCAAAGGGGCAGATCCAGATGCCCCAGAGGCAGATCCCAGACACAAGGTTCATACAGTTCAAAGCAATGGGGTGCTTCTACCTCCAAAGTTGGAGAAGACAAACCCCCCTGCCGGCACCAAGCACTTGTGTCCTGGCAGCACCCTTAGGGGGAAAATTAGCACTTTTTTCACAAATTTGGCACATTGTAACCCAGGACAAGTGGGTTCTAAACATAGTGTCACAAGGCTGCAAGTTCCATTTCCATACCCTGCCAAAGACAAACGGCTGGCCAGATCTCCCAAAAAAATCAATGAGCAGAGGCGCAAAAACAAGTCTCATCCCTCATGGACATGGGGGCCATTCAACAAGTACCAGAGCAAGAGCAGGGACAAGGATTTTACTCAAGGCTGTTCTTGGTACCCAGAAAGGACAAGGCCTGGAGACCAATACTGGACCTATCTATTTTGAACACATTGCTGGATATACCAAAATTCAAAATGTTGACTTTGCAGCAGCTTCTGCCCATGCTGGGCAAGAATGCTTGGCTTGTGACTTTAGATCTAAAAGAGGCATACCTGCATGTCCCAATCAGACAATCATGAAGAAGATACCTCAGATTCAAGGCTGGCTCAATACATTACCAATTCTCTGCACTGCCCTTTGGCTTATCTACTGTGCCCAGGGTCTTTACAAAGTGCCTGGCACCAGTATTTGCATTCTGCAGGCAAAGAGGAGTACAAATATATCCTTACTTGGACGACTGTCTAATTCAAGCAGAGAACAAGGACATACTTCTACAGCATCTGGCATTTGTGAAAAGACTTCTAACATGCCTAGGGTACACAGTCAGCGAAAAGAAATCAAAACTAGTACCCTCTCAAGGGATAATATTCCTGGGTGCAAGCTTAAATACAATTGCCCAGATGGCTTATCTCACGCCAGACAAACAAAGGCAAATTTCAAAATGTTGGCAATAAAGGCCCAGTTATCTGCAAGAAAAAATCTGCAGTCTTTGGGCTTCATGGCATCCTGCATCCTACTAATTCCATATGCAAGACTGCATATGAGGAAACTTCAGTGGTACCTAAAAAGTGTTTGGACTCAACATTGCCACAGTCTGGAAACAATGATTACTCTCATTCCCTGCCTGCAACAGGAGTTTCGATGGTGGGCGAAGGTTTGTCACCAGAACAAGGGACAGCCATTCACATTACCCCCAGCCAGGCAGATACAAACAACAGATTCTTCAGATTATGCCTGGGGTCCCACATGGCAGGAAGACGCATTCAGGGCACATGGTCCTCAAACCAAATGCATCTGCATATCAATCAAAAGAATGCCCTGACAGCCTTCAAGGACCTACTTCGTCCAGGACAACTACTGATAAAGGCAGACAACACCACGGTCATGTGGTATATAAACAAGCAAGGGGGCACACATTCTTACCCCCTTGCAGACTAGCCATGACCTTGTGGGACACATCATTGACTTGCCAAGTACATCTGCAGGCACAATTCCTGCCAGGAAAGGAAAACACTCTGGCAGATGAACTAAGCAGAAACCTCATGGATCCCCACGTGTGGCAGCTGGATCCACAAGTCTTCAGCATGATAACAAGGAAATGGGGATGCCCGGACATAGATCTATTTGCCTCCCCTCACAACTACCAACTAAAAAGATTCTGCACAAGGACGTCAGTACTGGTATCCAATCCTAAGGAACTTGTCTCAATGTCCAGCTTGGATCTTACCTCAAATACCTCCTCTACTGTCCCAGCAAAACAGTCAGATCCTTCACAGCCAACTCGGTACTTTAAACCTGGCAGCATGGCGGATAATGTAGTCATACAAAACACACCTCTCAGTAAAGTTGTGATGGATGTCATTTTGGAAGCCAGAAGGCCTAGTACTAGAAAATCTTATGCTGGAAAATGGAAGAGATTCTGTGCTTGGAACCAGGCACAAGGAACTGATACAGCTGCTCCAAATATTCCTCAGATTTTGCAATACTTAACTGAGATGCTGGACAAAGGCCTATCTTTTTCATCAATTAAAATTCATGCCTCTGCCATTTCAGCTCATTACAATACAGAGCCACCAATCTTTTCTCGTACTTTCACGTAGATAAACTACGCTTCTTCAGGTGTAAATATCTTAAGAAATCAAACTTCTTTTATACACAGCCTTTTGGCGCGAAAACCAAAACACAAAGCAGTAATTAATCACTAATGTAATTAGCCATAGTTATTCTTAAATCGACAATGAAAATTTTTAAACAGAACAAAACAACTGATCTGTTCATAGAAGCTCAAATCCATAAGAACACATGTTAAATTCAAAACTGTGAACGTTTGTAATGTTGCATCAACACAGAATTACACAGAAAGCGCTGTAGCGCTAAAAACATGTATAAATTTAAAAACTAAAATCCCGATATACTAACCAAACAATATAGCAGGGTTCCTATAAAATTATATTAACTCAACTGCTATAGCGCGAACCTACTAAGTGTCCGCTTCTATGTTGAAACAAATGAAGCTAATCAAAATTGGCAAAACTTTTAATACAAACGTGCATGCAATGTATGCTGACTAGTGCCTATTACTCAAGGTTAACTAGTCAGTGAATTAAAATCTAGAGCTTGCCGCTTTCCCACTACCCCCATAATTAAAGGCCTACCTAAGATCCATAAAGGCCTCAGACCCATACCGATGAGACCTATAGTCTCTAGTGATAATTGGGTAACCTGTACCATTTCTTCTTTCATAGAGAGCCTTCAGAGACCTTTAGTAGACAGCATCCCTAATATCCTTAGAGATTCTTACCAACTTATAGACACCCTGAAAGATCTAGAGTTTAGCAAGAAGGAGACACCATTGTTATTAGTCACCATGGATGTCAAAAACCTCTTTACCTGCATTCCGAATGATTTGGGGCTCCAAGCTATCAATGAGGTATTAGTTAACTTATCCGACTATAGTAACAACAGACAAATCCTGATTAACTGTCTTTTAGAATTAATACTTAGTAACAATGTCTTCTTATACCAGAACCAACTCTATTTGCAAAAATGGGGGGTTGCCATGGGCACCCCCTGTGCAAACAGTTATGCCAATCTTGTGGTTTACAACTGGGAACAGGAGCATTTGTTTAAACACTCAGATTTCAGAATAATCAGGGTCTATAAGAGGTTTGTGGATGACGTCTTCTTTGTCTGGGAAGGCACTGAGACTGAATGTACCAAATTTATCAGTGAACTTGAAATTACTTCCTCTTTTTTTGAGATTCACAGTGGAAACATCTCATAACCTGATACATTTTCTAGATTTGCAGTTAGAGTTTAAAGGTGACAGGATTGTTACATCGTTACATAGGAAACCTACATGGAGAAACACGTTACTTCACTTTGATAGTATGCATCCTAGATTTACTTTTAAAGGAATAATATCTAGTCAATTACATAGAATATTCAAAATATGTAAATGCAGTGATACTTTGGAAAGGGAACTTAGTACACTTGAAACTCTATTTAGAGAAAGGGGATATCCCACTAGGATGTTTGCTGATTGTAAACGTGAAGTTTCTAACAAGCTACTTGATAATTGTGGCACAGATGTTGCTGGATATAGGACTGATTTTAAGCAACATTTTAAGCTCAAAGATAGGTTTACGGATAAATTGAGTTATGTCACTAAGTTCACCAGTGACAGTTTTAATTTAAACAGGATTATCTCTAGGAACTGGAATGTTCTGATCACAGATCCTTTTACCAAAACCATAGTGGGTGAATTCCCTAGGTTCAGTTATAGAACTTCCCATAATTTAAAAGAACTTCTCTGCTTAGAAAGAACTATACCACATAGTAAAGAAGATTGTGATAAGCTTGGCACTTTTCCCTGTGGTTGTTGCTCCATGTGTCCTTATATATCTAAACACATCATTTTTTTTACATCCAGAAGGTATATTCAGTTTTATTCCCAGATTTTTTAGTGATTGCAACAGCAGTAACCTGATATATTTAGCTACATGTGACCACTGTGATGTGTTTTATGTAGGGTTAAACAAAAGGCGGCTCCATGATAGGGTTTATAATCATTGTTATGATATCAGAAAAGGAAAAGAATGCAACGCTTTAGCTAAACATATTATTGAATATTATACTCATAAGTTCAGCTTCAAAGATTTAGAGAAGTTACCCCTGAACCCCAGAGAAGGAGATAATAGCAATCAGCTAGCCATTAGAGAGTTGAAGTGGATTTTGACTCTGAAAGCCCATATATATCCTGGGATCAATCAATTTGTATCAGTTAAGCCCATTTTGAATAATAGAAAGAAATATTAACACATTGGCAAACATTATATTTTTAGCTACTTTTAGATAGATTTTCTGGTACATTTGATCATAACTAATAAGTAAGTGTCTAGACTAACTTACATGTATATATACACATGATTTAATGTATTGATTTATGTTTTTGAACTGTATACTATTTGTAAATGTCTTTAATATATTAGTTCATCTATATTTATTATTTTTTACAGTTTGGTTATTATTAATTTTTATAAAATATAGTGTTCGTATGAATATTAATTGTATTTTCTTATCATATCAGATAGTTATGGTGTTACATACGTATATTTCATCCCTATAGACTGTTACAGTGATATTCCTATTTTTATGTAAGAGAGCTTTTGTATGTCATGATTTCCGTCTAGTTTATGAAGCGAGTGACTTCTGAAACTGACATCACAACAATTAGAGAAAGTCTGATGATTTACGTTTTGTAATTGCGTTTAGTCTTCTTACATATATTGCCTTATTGTTTTACCGCTTTGCGGTGGGATATCGCTAACCAACTATGTTCACTTTATTATCATGTGGAGTAGAAGAGTAACTAAAGGCATCTTATTTTGAAAGATGCTTTACATTGCCTGATCGGCTATATGTTTCTCGAGAGCTTACGTCAGTACACATTAGTTGTATTTCTAATAATTATTGACAGTCTTTGTATGGCTTACGCTCATAGAGTATACATTTTTGGTTTTACGATGAAAGGTTTTTTATTGAAAATATCAGTATTTCATGACTTAATTTTGAATTGATTTGGATATCTAGCTTTAAAAAATTTTTAGAACTTGGGTGACACTTTTTCCGTTTTCCGTTTACTGTCTCCATGGTTTCTAGAATTGTTTTTTTACCCTCATGACAGCTCATCAGCTGCTGATAGTGTTTTAATTATAAAGTTTCAGAGCACACAAGTCTTAAAGCGGCAAGCTCTAGATTTTAATTCACTGACTAGTTAACCTTGAGTAATAGGCACTAGTCAGCATACATTGCATGCACGTTTGTATTAAAAGTTTTGCCAATTTTGATTAGCTTCATTTGTCTCAACATAGAAGCGGACACTTAGTAGGTTCGCGCTATAGCAGTTGAGTTAATATAATTTTATAGGAACCCTGCTATATTGTTTGGTTAGTATATCGGGATTTTAGTTTTAAATTTATACATGTTTTTAGCGCTACAGCGCTTTCTGTGTAATTCTGTGTTGATGCAACATTACAAACGTTCACAGTTTTGAATTTAACATGTGTTCTTTCTTATGGATTTGAGCTTCTATGAACAGATCAGTTGTTTTGTTCTGTTTAAAATTTTTCATTGTCGATTTAAGAATAACTATGGCTAATTACATTAGTGATTAATTACTGCTTTGTGTTTTGGTTTTCGCGCCAAAAGGCTGTGTATAAAAGAAGTTTGATTTCTTAAGATATTTACACCTGAAGAAGCGTAGTTTATCTACGTGAAAGCACTTGTGTTTCTATGGCTTAATAAAAGACTTTTTACTTATCCGACTCTTCCATGTGGTGACTCCTGTTTGGATCTGATATCAGCTGTTTGTCTACGTTTTTCCACACGGAGTCTTTGCTTTTTTTGCTGCAGTTAGATATATATCTTTTCTCGTACTTTATTAAAGCAGTACCTCAGAGGAGCTAAAAACTTAAGGCCTTCAAGGAGATCACCAATGCCTGCATGGGACCTCAACTATGTCTTGGAAAAACTCACCCTGCCTCCTTTTGAGCCAGCTGCTGACATAAAGTTTTTATCTTGGAAAACAGCTCTGCTCCTAGCAATAACTTCTGCAAGACGGCTTTCAGAGCTACAGGCACTCATGGCTGTGGAACCTTTTATCATGTTTTATCCAGACAGGGTCTCTCTGAGGACAAACCCAACATTTATGCCTAAGGTGGTGTCCAATGTGGCTCTTAACCAAACTATTCATCTGCCAACTTTTTATCCAAATCCACAGAACAAGGGGGAGAGAATTCTGCATTCCTTGGACGTACACAGACAACTTAGATTCTAGTTGGACAGAACCAACATTTTCAGGAAGACAGAGCAATTACTAGTGGCATATGCTGCAGGACCCCAAGTAAAGGCTATCTCAAAGCAGACTATTTCAAAGTGGATAGGGCACTGCATTCGTTTTTGCTATTTACATCATGGCAAGCCAGTGCCTAAGGGCATTAGGCCACATTCAACCAGAGCTGCAGCCACTTCAGCAGCCTTTCTCAGGGGAGTACCAACCAAAGACATATTAGAGGCTACTACTTGGAGATCAGTGCACACCTTTACAAAGCACTACCATCTGCCACTCTACTCTAAATCCAGGGCAGGCTTTGCCACTGCAGTTCTGCAGGGCCTCATAGCCGCTCCTAATGCTGTTTAGCTCCAGACTCCCAACCATAGCTTTGAGACTCTACCCAAATGTAATGACTGCAACAGTGAAACATGAAGAACATAGTACAGTTGTGTACACTTACCATAAATGTAGCTGTTCGAGTGTATTCACTGTTGCAGTCAAGGTTACCCACCCACCATCCCCCTTTTTTTCTACTGGAACTTTTCTTTCCTTCTGTGACTTATGCAACCTATGTGGTGTATTTGCTTGTAGATGAAGGTAATGTTTATATTGGTGTATGTGTGTGTGTATATGTGTGCATATATATATATATATATATATATATATATATATATATATATATACATACATTTTGGCTAACCGTTTAGGAGGCACCTGACATCTGGGTTAAGAAAAACTGAAGTAAATGGTGTCGGCTGCTTGTTTTATACCCCTGATGACCTAACGTCAGGGAAGGGGCGACAGCAGCCAACCCAAGACTTTGGAATTCAGGCCGACTAAGGGCAGCCTGCCAGCAGGATTACCCAAATGTTATGAGTGCAACAGTGAATTCACTCGAACATCTACATTTATGTTAAGTGTACACAACTGTACTTTTGCCTATGTCATATATGATAATTTAATAAAGATGTTTCTTGTTTAAAAATAAAATCTATGGAATATGAAAAGGTATAAACAGCACTTGTAATGTGACTGCTTTCAGTGTAAATGCACCAGTTCTTTTGGAAACTGAAACTAACTCTTTCTCCTGAAATATGCTGACATTTATATTACTTTCAGCGTAAAACAAAAGAAAATGCATGATTTTGCCTGGATTCTTGCTTGTTGAATGCAGCACCCCAAGAAACAGGAACAGCATATTTCATATAGAAGAAAAATTGGTAATGACTTAGTCACTGCCTTTCTTCTGGACTATGTAGGTAGTTGAGACTTTCAGCGCAGGGCTTAAGCTAGACTTCATGGCCTGTAAAGATTTACCATAAACAGAAAGAATCAGTAAATTTCTAGCTACTGATACAAACTGGTCTAGTTGAATATTTTAAACTTAGTACTGAAGCTTGTAGGAAAAAGCTTTGAGAAAGTAGGAGAAATAGTCATAAGGCTGAGTATGGTTTTAGTGATTTCATTGCAGAAATAAGCACTTATTTTAATAGACTGGTGAGTGGATGTCAAGTTACTACTTTTGAAATGTTGGGAGATGTCACAATGAAGCACAAAACACTCAGTAGTTTGCCTGAGAATGTGAGAACCTGGTTAAAAGGTCAAGAATGTAACACTTCAGAGGGAAGAGGCAAAAAGAGAGACCACTGTGTTTAGTCGGAGGACATTTACACAAGAGGGGTTTACTAAGCACCACTAATAGGTGTGAAGGAGCCTGTAATGGCAGTCAAAATCTTCACTGCAAGTTCCACTGGCAAAGGAAAGCCACTGTTGCCAGTACATGGCAAGGTATTTTTTGAGGTAAAAATTTTTCATTGTAACCAGCTGGGTCATGTGCTTTCCAAATGGCCAGAGCAATAGGATGGGGAACAAAAGCTATGTGAAGGGGCTAACATAGACAACATCACTGTAATTTTCCGTTGTCTTGAAATTGTAACCGCTCCATATTTTCCTAAGGGCCTGTACTCTATATTGCTAGTGAGCAAATAAGTCATTGCTAAGAGGGATACTGCAACAGAGATGACTATTATTACGCTTGCAGTTGTAAGAAAGGGATATTACTTGCCCTGGCAGTTGACTCCATTTAGAGCCTTGGGAGATGCACCTTTTCAGGTGCCAATTTCTGTGGTTCATTTGTACTGTGAAGAACAAAGAGAGAGTCAGTTGGCTGTATTTGATGATATCTCAGCAGGTGTTTTAATAAGTAATGACTTTGAGCAACAGGCATGTATGGAAAGTAATGGGGGTGAGACATGGTCACTGTCCAGACTTCCAGCTGTGACTGGTGATATGGCTAAACCTGAAATGCAAATGTCAGCAGGTACTGGACTTCTCTGAAAGGGGAGACTTCAGGGAAAGAGATGCTAAGTAACAGAACCAAGTTTGACTTACAAAGAAAAGTTTGTAGTTGATTGTCTGTTTACTCATTTATTAACTTGTAGGTGGGAATTTATGACTAACTGGTGGTGAATTGGAGGCAACAAGGCTCACATCCCCTTCTGCTATCTAATTATTTAGTAGCTTTAAAACAATTTACTTCAAGCTCATCCAGTACACACAATTTTGCAGAAATTAGAATGGGCCAGTTATTTTTGTTTGTGTGTGTAGACTTTATAACCAAACAGTTAGGTTCACATAGTCCCAGACTCCAGCAGATGTTAAATATTAAGTCAGTCGTGGTGGTGCTGCGGTAGCGTTGTCGCCTCACAGTATGACGTTGTCCTGTTCGATTCTCAGCTAAAGCGTCTTCTGTGCGGAGACTTGTGTGAATGGACGTACCTTCGTTGAAGGTTGTGCGTCAGAGCTGGCAACTCGGTACGTACAAATCTACTGCCAATCATTAGCAGACCGGAGTTCCGCTGTGGCGACCCCTAACCGGGAAAAGCCGAAAGATACAACAATCCTAAACAAAAAACACAATCCTGTTCCAAATCCAAGTCCAACTCAGGCAAAAAGTTTATTTTCCATTGAACAAAACAAGTAAAACATTTATTTAAGTTAAGCATTTTCATCCCTAATACTCAGGACTTCATTAGAACAAAAATCAGTCTTGAGTTATTTAAATAGGTTTTTTACTCAGTTTATCAATCAATTACCTAATTAAAGGTTCGTAAGAAACTTTTAACTCTAAAATGTATGTAAAAAGGTACAGATGAAAAAGCATATAAAAATACAATTCTACTAAATAAAATTACATACATTTTGCCAAATATACAATATAAAAAATATAAAGCAATTACATGTCAATTACATAACATGCCAGTTATCACATAAAATCCATATTAAGGAGGAATCCTACAATAAAACAAAAATCAGAGTTTGGCAGTCCTTATTTTTAAAAACTGGTAGAATGAAATATGTTCATTTTAAACTGGATAATGTAGTGGCATCCAGTCTGATCTGTCAAACTAGTTTAGTCTATTCTTTTCTCCCAGTGCACCCCCCCTCCCCCATACTGGGATATATTTTCTCTAAAATACCAAACTCAAACTTAGTGAAACCCTCAAATGCATTAGAGCGTTTATACAACACATTATTAATGCGTTTTTTTTTCATATCCTATAGATGCTCATATATTCTCCCTAACTTTCTTTCAGTTTTACCTACATAAAATGATTGACATTGTTTGAAAATCGCTGTATACATTATATCACTCCTTTGGTTTCACCATTACCTTTTTCAAGGTTGATTTGGTACAACAATAGATCTGAAGTTGTCTTCATTTGATCTTCATCCTGCATGTCTCAGATCCATATTCTGGTCCAACTCAGCTGTATATTCCAGCCTTGGAACCGAAACTAAGTTCCTCCTCTCCTACCCATAATGCCCCACTCTCTCCATCCCTCAGATCTTGTTTGCTGCTCACCTGAACAGCTGCAGGGTCTGTCGCTGAGCTCCCTCCAGGGTATCTAAGCACTTTATTGGTGCTGTAAATGTGTTCTTTTTGGATATTTTCCTGTTCTTTGCTTTTCCTACCCTTTGTATAAAGATGTATATACAAGTTTTTAGTTAGCTGGTAGTTTAGAGAGCTGGTAGCTTAGGTCTTTTTATCTCTCTACTTCATTCTTCCTGTCTCTCTCTCTTTTTTCCCTGCTATGGCTGATTCTAAGCCAGCAGTCTTTAGAAAATGCAGAGTATGGGCATAAGCTTCCTCCCTCCCGATGTCCACTGTGTGTGTGTGTAATCTGCTTAGGGACGGCCCATCTAGATACTGTTCTATCTGCACAGGCTTTAACCAGCACGAGCTGATAGACAGGAGGAATAAATTAATCCTCAGGGGTCTTATCCCTTCCTCTGTCCCTCCATGATGGAATCCACTTCAGGGGCTCACACCAAGAAAGTGGCCGAGAAGGGTAAAGACTGGAACAGGCAGAAGTGGTCTCCCGACAAATACTCTGCCCCTGCAGGAGAAGCGCTGGCAAAAGCCCGCCCTTTTGCTTCAGACTTTCCTCGGCTCCGATCCCCTTGCTTTTCCCTGGAGCCTGCGGGTCCCCTATTCTGACTTCACCCAGGCAACACTCCAGGCTGGGGTTGACTGCCTCTTCTCCTAGATCGTCCTGTAGCCTCTCAGAGTTTGAGGTGGACAGGCTCATGAGGGAATTTCTGAAGGTGCAGATTCAGATGGGAGTTTACCTGCACCAGCTGCTCCAGGAGCCAGAGGCACCCAGTCAGTTTTCCTGCCTATCTCTCCTTCTCCGATCTGCTCATTGGTATCAGAGGCCACGAGTCTGAATATCCCGAGTTTCATGACATCTGCACCGGCAGGTACCTGTACCTCGATGCTGATGGTCAGCTTGAACAGTTTGGCTCCAGTGTCTTCGGGTCTGACTGACTCTTGGAACAATAGCTTCGGAGTTGGGTCCAAGGGGTTGGCTTCAGTGGCCCATTTTTCTGAGCTGTCCCTTCCCCTCGGCACTTCGGCTCCCGATAGTTCGGCTGTAACTCCACCTTCGGTGCTGGGTGCAACTAGAGTTCATGGGTCTTTGTCATTGATGGACCTGGCCTCGACCGAGTTACTCTCGGAATCTCGTTCACCTTTGGCATTCAAAATAGCAGAGAGGGTTCTTTTGCCACCTGCGAGATCCTCAATTCTCCCCCCTTCAGACCTGACCCATCTCCCTGCTGAATTGCCTGTGCCAGATCCTTTGACTCTGTCCGCCGTGGGACAGTCTGTTCCAGGAAGCTTACAGGTGGCTCCCCTCCTGGAGAACCCTGTGTCTTCCAACACCTCCCCTGAGTATCCCCATGAGGAAGTGCACAGGGAAGCATACGTGCAAGAGGAGGCACTTGGATTTCCCACCAGAATCCCTTACCGAAGACACTGATTTGGATGATGGGGAGGGTTCCCCCAGATCCCCACCTGAGGATGTCTCCTTTGGCGACATCATGGAGATCCTGCGACAGAAAGGTGGGTGGTCTATCCACAAGCCTAACTCTTGATGAGTCCATGTTCCATGAAGCTTTCAGAATAGGGCCATGTACATCCTGCCCCCCCCCCCCGCTGACCCCCTGAGCGACTTGATTTCTAGCAGAGCATGGAAGGAACCAGACACTCTAGAGCCCATACCTAAGCACCTGGATAAGATTCTTAGCATCCCTGAACTAAGGGCATCCCGGTTGATGCTGTGGTAGTGGCAGCTGCCATGAAGAAATAGCTGGCCCAGGACAGCTCTTCGGTTCACCCTCTGAACAGGGAGTCTTGGGTGATGGACTGGTTTAGTAAGCAGGTCTGTTCTTCAGTGACCTTTTCCATGCATGCACTGAATTACTTGGCACATGTGGTCAGGCTTCAGAGAGACCTTGTGAAGGAAATCTCCATCCCAGGGTCCATGTCTGAAGAGGACAAGAAAGTCTTCTCCAGAATGGCCACCCTTCATGCTATTTCCAACACATCCATGAGATTGCTCTCACATGCTGCAAAGAGTACCTCAGTGGCGGCTGGTTCAGGTGTCGCCATTAGGAATTACGCCTGGGTGAGGGATGGGAATTCTCAGAACCCTTCAAGGTGTCCTTTATCAATATGTCCTTTGATGAGTCATCCCTTTTTGGCCCTACAGTCAGAGACACTCTGGCAGTGTGAGAAGGATGTAAAAACCCTGTCTGCAGTTGGAATATGCTTTTCTACCCCATAACCCTTTTATAGCAACCAGTGTTGCGGTAAAAAATATGGTTCCGGAAGATTGGGGGGTTGGGCCTTCTGGGACTCGCAGGGAGACTTTTCCTCCAAAGACAGAAGGGGAAATTAGTCCAATGGCAGGTGCCACCCCTGTGGCAGAGGGGGTCCGAGAAATCAAGGGTCCCAAGATTCATTCTTAGACTGGACCTTTCAGCAGCCCTGAAGGGTTGCCCGACTGCTCTACTCTGGAGGCAGTCAGGGGATGTCTCTCCCTTCACCCAACGCCTGGTAATCCATCACTACTGATCATTGGGTGGTAAAGGTAATATCCAGAGGTTACACCATTCCATTCCATTATTCCAGTCCCCCAAACCATCCAAAATACTCCCTCATGTGCCACCCCATCAAAGGGAGGCAGCAGCTCTAGAGATCGCAAAGTCGCTGGAGAAGAGTCATCCAACCAGTCCTCCAAGACCAATTCAGATCGGGCATCTATTCCAGATTCTTTTTAGTGCCAAAGAAAATGGGGGACCTCAGACCACTTCTGGATCTTACCTCTCTAAACAGGTCAATTGCCAAAACAAAATTCCAAATGGTCACTATTCAGTCCATTTTGCCGTCCCTGCAGAAGGGCAATTGGATGTGCTCTGTAGACCTTCAGGGTGCCTATTACCACATCAAGATGAACAAGCACTCCAGAAGGCTTCTCCCCTTTCAACTGGGAGCCAATCACATTCAATTCAGAGTATTCCCTTTTGGGGTCACAACAGCCCCCAAGGTGTTTACCAAAATGATGGTAGTAGTTGCAGCTTACCTGAGACTGATCTGATTCTGCATGTTTCCTTATTCTTTACGACTGGCTCCTCTCTGCCCCCACCAAGCATAGACTCCTACAAGCCAAGGATTGTCTTCTTTACCCTGCTGCGACCTTGGCCATAACATAAATCTATCCAGTCGAATTTGGATCAGGGTCAGGTCATAGGTTCATAGGTTAGTACTAAGCTAGCTGCCCTTGCGAACCATTTTTAAGCCTAGCCAATTATCCCGTGTGAGACTCAAACCCTGTACCTTGTGTTTGTAAGGCAAACACCTTAGCCATTAGGCCACCCTCCCAACACATCATCGATTTTTATAGGAGCTCGCCAGGACACTATTCGGTGCCTGACCTTTCTAACCCCAAACTGAGTTCAGTCTCTTCAGTTGCATGTCAGTCAGATTCTCACCAGTCCTCCTCCCCCCTCCCTTTCTTGTACTCAGAGCATTGGGGTCAATGGTGTCGACCATATCTCTTCCCCTTGCACACCTTCATATGAGAGTACTTTAGTGGACCTTGGCAATGCAATGGTCCCTACTGGAGCTGCCCATGGACTGTCCCATCAAACTTTTGCGAGTATGCAAGGAGTCTCTTCTGTGGTGGCTTCACTCTCAGGAGCTGTACTCAAGATGTCCCTTTCTTCCCTCTCCTCCCAAGGCCACGGTGACCAAGGATGCCTCCCAGCTGGGGGGGGGGGCATTGGCTGGGTCAACAGTCCAAGACACCTGGTCAGATCTAGAGACCGATCTGCATATAAATGCCCTGGAGATGAGGGCAGTCCTTTTAGTGTTGCAAGCCCTTCATGCCTCTCTTCCCACAGGGACAGTTACTATCCAGAGAGACAACATGTCCGTTGTGTGGTACTTCAACAAACAGGGGAGAACCAGGTCTCATCCCTTATGTCGAGAAGCCATGAGATTGTGGGAGTGGGCAATCTCTTCCGACTGCTTTCTTGTCCCAACACACATTCCAGGGAAGTCAAATATTCTACCGGACAAGCCCAGCAGAACCATTCGAATGCCTCATGAGTGATCTCTCAACGCATCAGTGGCAAACATGATCTTTCAGAAATGGAGTAACCCTTGCTGAGATCTCTTTGCCTCTCCTTCCAACGCCAAGTGCAGCGAGTCCTTTGCCCTGATCCCCCCATAGGGGGAGTCTCCAAGAGACCCTCTGTTCCATGCTTGCCCCCCCCCCAGTCAGTCTCCTTTATGCATATCCTCCTCTTCCCCTGACTATTAAATTTCTACTGAAAGCTCAGAGGTTCAAGTGCAAAGTTATCCTCATTGCTCCATTCTGGCCTCAACAAGTTGGGTTTCCCTTCCTGTGGTCTCACCTTGTGTGTCTGCCCTGGACTCTCGGTCCTCTTCCGGATCTTCTGTCTCACCCTTCTGGGGACCTGTACCCAAACATCCTCAGCCTTAAGCTGTCCACTTCCTATGATGGCTAGAACTCCCAGGCTGTCCTCCCCTGTTCAGACGATTTTGATTGCATCCCATAAAACCTCCATCAGGAAAAAATACTCGAGCAAATGGAAGAGATTTTCTATTTGGGCTCGACAGCACCAGTTAGACCCTTTCATGGTTCTGCTTCCAGCTATTTTAGACTTCTTGGCTCACATCTTTAATAGCAGAGCTAACTTCTCCACGGTTAAGGTGCAGTAGGCAGCCATCTCTATTTCCACATTGGCGTTTTTCCCACATAGAAAGCAGGACAATTTTGGCATATTGCTATGTAGACCACCATTTTCGTGTTACAATTAAATCTTGATTTCAGTTTAATATGAAAGCCATTCACTGACACCAAATATGTGTTGTCTACAAATTTGCAATAATTGCAATTTTGGCATTTAAACATTCCCGGGATTCTTGACCTGGGCCTTCGTTGTTGCTCAAGTAAATTCTTGAGATTCCTACCCCTCCTAAAGATTGTCTTTGGTAAAACACCCATCTTAGCACAAATAGAGGGGTTGGTCCTAAATAGACCCCAATTTTTCTTGATAATGTCTAAAAAACTGTAACTATATACATTAAATGTGGTGATAAGCCTCACTTCACCCTGGGTGTCTGTAGAACACCTGCGTGACGTATTACCATTTATGTCCGACACATAATTTGATAAGTCTAAATTGTTAGTACTAGGTTTAACCCTTAGTAGGGGTTTGTACATCCCGTTAATTCTTTTATGCTTGACGTGTATTATTAATTCGTCCAGTAATTTTAACGGGTAACCCCTATGTTGGAACATTGACTTTAACAGTTGGCATTCCTCCATAAATTCCTGATCGATGCTGACTATTCGTGCAGCTCTCACTAGTTGCCCTTTTACTATGGAACGTTTCTGGTAGTGAGGGTGACAATTGGAGAAGTGTAAAAACGAGTTGGAAAACGTACTGTTCCTGAAAATGTTTGCGACATAACATCCTTGCTGTAAATTCTTGGATAATCATATATCTAAATATCCTATAACTTCCTCATTAAAGGTGGCCGTGAATTGTAGGAATTGTGTTGATTCATTAAACGTTCGAACTATAAACCTACTTGTTTCAGCATCACCTTTAAATAAGATGAAAATATCATCCAAATACCTGGTGTAGTAAATGATCATATCTTTGATCCTTGTGTTCTTAAAAACATATTCGGATTCCCAATATGCCATAACTGAGTTCGCTCTGCTGGCTCCACAAGGGGAACCCATAGCTACTCAGATTTTTTGGAGATAAAACTTGTCGTCAAACATGAAGAAGTTGTTAAACAGTACAATTTCCAACAATTCTAATACTAGTGTCACCTCACCAGCAGAAGCTCGATGTTTAATCAACAGCAGATTCACCTATTCTGTAGAAATATCTTGGGGTACACATGTATACAAGTCCCTCACATCCACTGTGAGGAAGTTGTATTCTGTGTTGAACTCCAATTTATCCAGACGTTCCAGGAATGATCAATAATCCTTACATATTTGTAGCTCTTTACTTAAATATTTTTGCAATATTGCATCTATTACTTTAGCACAAGGATAGGTAGGTGAACCTCTACCATCCACTAATGGACACATAGGTGGATTCATGATATCCTTGTGTATTTTGGTATTCCAAATATGTAAGGATATCTCGGATAGGTGGTGGACATATAATTATAAATATTCTGTTCTATTCTCCCTTCTATAAATAGATCTTCTATACTGTTTCTTATGTGGTTATATGCTTTATTTATTTCAGGTCTAGAACTAGTAGTATACACTTGATTATCCAGTAATAAATTCATCCTTTCTACATAATCAAAGCTATCAAAAATTACCAAGCCATGGTCTACATAGCAATATGCCAGAATTGTCCTGCTTTCTATGTGGGAAAAATGGAGCATTGCTCCGTGAGAGAATTTATGAACATCAGTACGCCATTAATAAAAATAAACAGGATAATACGTTGGTGAAACATGTTCAGTCTAACTTAGACCATAAATTAAAATTCTCAATAGACCAGATTAACTCAGATGTAAGAGGCGGACCAGTACCACTACGTCTGGAGGAGTTGGAACTATTTTGGCAAATTAGATTAAATGCTTACAATTTCCCTGGATTAAACAAAATATGTTCTATTAGTAGTATTCTTAAACTTAAGAGTCTTAGAAGGTGATGTACTGTCCTCTTTTAGAATACTAGTTAGTGAACATAAAATGATAAATCGACTTGAATATATACAACATTGACAAATTGACCTGAATTGTATAGCTCTAATTTTAAGTATGTACAGGAATATCTTTTCAGAATTTATCTGTATTTGCCTTATCAGCTAGTAGGGGCAATTTCCGTTCAATGAAAATATTTTAGGTTTTTGCTCTTACTTTGTATAAGTTAAGGCATTTAATACACATTTTTTACATAGTTTTGAGTGCATAACTTATTTTAATAGGGCATTATTATGTCAACAGTTTGGTATACTTCTTAATACATTATTATCAACCGTTTGAAATACTGGTTGTACTTATGTTGTTGCTAGACAACGAGTACATATATATTTTTTAGTACTAAATGATATATTTATATTTGGAACTTTATGTATACATTTTTTACTTATTATACTTGTATTTATTTGTGAATGTATATTTTTGAAGAGAAAAGTTTGGAAGAGAAGGTGACACGCTGTTTTAAGCGATGATTGGTTTGGCTGTAATTAGTTAAATTACAGTGACTAAACCTGTGTTTGATTTTTAATTTGTAGATTGTTAGTTCTGAAGAAGTTTGCTAAAGACAGCGAACGAAAAGCACTTCAACTTATTAAATCCTTTGTTCACAGTCAGTTGGTTTCGTGCTCTTGCTCTCCCAGTGCCTCATTTCTTGGTTTATAAACTGGTAGAATTATTAGAGGTGAAAGAATTGCAAAAAGGATTACATGTAGAATATGGAGGTATGAAATAATTTTAAGATATATGCACCTCACGGTAGTTAGCATTTAAGGAAGAGTATAGGTTGGATTATTTATGGTTAGAAAATGGTTAATTACTGAAGAAAGGTAGAATGTAGAAAGCTGGTTAAATGTGCAAAGAACTGCTGGAGAAAGATGATATGGAATGCATAATGAAAGATAGTTATAGATTAATAAATTATTAATGCAAGACATAAAGATACATAAGTATTTTTAAGATATAATAAATGTCTATTGCTGGCTAAATCAGTAAAAAGAGATTATAATGTAATAAGATATAGTTTTAGATAAAAATGATGACAGGCTAGAAAGAAGTTTAAAAAGTTATGAATGGTGTAAATTGTGTTGGGAATATTTATAAAAAAGTGGAAACGGAGAGAAAGGTTGGTGAAGAAATTGCAGAAAAGTCAAATTGTTTTAGACAAGGAAAGTTCATTAGAAGAACTGGAAAGTCTGTTAGGAATGTGGTATTTTGCATTGATTGGCTGGATGAAGGAATAAGCAAGAATATTTGTCACACAGGTATTTAGCTTATTTGGAAGAAAGGAGGTTATGGGGAGTGTGAGGCTTATAGCTTTGTGTGTAATAGACTGTAAAATATTAATGAAGATACTTTGAGTTGTGAATGGTAAATATGTATAATAATCAAGTGTGAGAGCTGAGATAATTTCTCTTGATAATGAAGAAAATAGTATAATGCGAGAGGAAAAGGGAGGAAGGATAAGAACATGATACTGCATAGAGGATAGCATTTTTGCCTCACAGCAAGAGGTTTCCTGGTTCGATTCTCAGCTGGGGTGCCTTGAGTGCATGTCCTCCCTGTGTTTGTGTGGGTTTCCTCCGGGTGCTGCAGTTTCCTCCCACATTCTAAA
This sequence comes from Protopterus annectens, assembly GCF_019279795.1. NCBI lineage: Eukaryota > Metazoa > Chordata > Ceratodontiformes > Protopteridae > Protopterus > Protopterus annectens. The sequence continues at coordinate 1,266,279,812 of NC_056732.1, read as the reverse complement.
GACATGCAGTAGGTGGACTGGATACTCTAAATTGGCTATATGTGCACATGTGTGTTTGTGTGTGCGTGTTTGTGTGTGTGTGTGTTGTGGAATAATTACCGTGGCAGGGTTAGCCACCCGGCGGTGTAAACCTTGGCTCTAGATTGTCACTGTTGAAGTGATACTCCGGGAACCCCATGTGCAAAATGGGAAAAGGAGTCATGAATGGATGGACTGTTTTAGTCACAGGTATCACAGTCTAGGGAAGAGAACAGCAAGGTGTAAGAATGTGGAAGCACAGGTTATGATAAACGAATGGTTGATAAAGTAAGATTAAAATGGACATGAGAGTAAGACAGTGGTATTCACGTGAGTACCTTGATTTTATTTTGATTTAATTTTGAATGTAGTGGAAAAAGTAAAGGGAAGTTAGAAGAAGGGAACTGACACAAAAGATAAAAATGCTGTTTCTTTTGATTTTATACAGATGTAGTAGTGGTGGAGAAAAGTAGACTACATTAGAGACATTATATTAGAACTTGAGGGAAATTTGAAGGGGATGCTTTTGTGTTTCAGCAAGTGTACCTTGGCCACTTGGACATCAGTTCATACCTTCACCAGCGACTAATGCTTGAACTGGCTTCAGAAGCTGGTCATGTTGTGGCATTTACATATTTCAGGTTTCAGCCTTTTGTGGTTTCACTTTTTTGTTCCTTTGACGTTGGCCTTCCAAGGGGCTTTATACTACCACTTGAAATTCTTCCCAGTAGTTCACTCACTACAGGTGATACCGCTTTTTTGTTTTAACTGGTATATAGTCACTTAATCAGTTCATCATTGAAGGGAATCTTCCTGTCTGGGTAGCTATTACTCCATCCCCCACCAATCCTGTCTGTGCTTGGATGGTCACTGCTTACAGTTACTGTTGTTGAAGATATCTGTAAGTCAGGCACGTGTATGTTTACATGTTCATCTGCTTTTTGCTTTTTATTTTGCAAGTTGTACGCAAGAGGTGGAGGATGGCAAACTGGCAAGTTCAGAGGCTAGATATTTTCCCCTGCTCTGGTTTATGTACTCAAGTTATATACAAACAAGAGGCTTGTGCAACCCTGAGTGCTAAATCTGAAGAGAAGTAGTAGATTTAATAGGGATTACAGAAGAGGAAGTCCTAATAATTCACTCCTTGGACTGAAGTCACTCACAGGTCATCTGATATGATCAGTAGTACATCTGGGGTCATGCTACAAAATAGTTGTAGTCTGCTCAAGAGAAACCAAGCCAGAAGACTCCTCCTTTTTCAGGGAATTATTTTTTGTTGACACTTCTCTTAATGTTTTTGTAGAAGTTATTTTACAGGTTCATTTTACAGGTTCATAGGTGTGTATACTAGGCTAATGACCAGTAGGGCTCTTGTAAGCCTAGCCATGCAACCCAAAATTTGTGAGCCACAAATTTGATTTTTATAGGGAGTGATTTACTGACTGCCTCTGTCCATAGAAACCTGGGAGCCAGACAAGGGGTGAATTTCCAATTACCCATCCCTTTGGTCCAAATTGTGCTTAAATATGGATAGGGAGGAACTCTGCTTCACATGGATGGGGAAGCCTGTTCCAGAGAATGGAAGTTCTCCTGAAACATATCTGTCTCCCCAGTATGTCCTTTTTATGTTGTGAGCAAAATTTAGGTCTTTTGATCTATATTACTGTTGAAGTATTCTAAACCGAAGGGGTCTCCTCCCCAGGGCAGCCCTACGTTCAGCCAGTATACCAAAGCCTAATGATCTTGTATGCGACATACGTCACACCTATACTCCCCACACATAATGTAGGGCATAAAAGGGACGTATGGACACAACTACCAGAACTTCTTTGCCACCAGTTTAAACTCCATTATTGCTAGTTGGTCTGAACATCTTGTTGCTGTACTGAATACCTAGTCACCAGATAAGTGTCCCTTTGGTCTTGTATTTTGTTTTACTACCTAGAGTTCTTGTCATCCAAGAAGGGAAAAGGTCAGTGTGGGAGGCAGATTCTCCATAAGGATTGTCAGAGTGTATTTTTGTTTGGGTGCTTCTCTAATCCATACCTCTTTTAGTATCTGTAAGGCATTTGTGCCTAAGGCACGCAGAAGTCGTTTGTCCTTCCTAATTCTTTATCTTGAAAACCAGTAGCTTAAAACAGTTATCTCAGGGTACTATGGCAGCAGAATCTTTTAACTCTGAGATACTCCCACTAGGTAAAAAGAAGGCCAAGAAGTCTCTGTCAGATTCTTTAGCTGTCCAGCCTCCACCGAACATCCCTCTAGAAGCAGGCAATAGCCCTGTAGGTCATTTGACATGTACATCAGATTCCTCCACCACAACCCCATCAGAGGCCGGCATGGATGAGTCTTTTCACACATCCTGTGAAGTGCTGCCAGCTGTCTACTCTGGACATTGAGGGGGAACTGTGGTTGATTATCTCAGAGGGTCCTAGAGGGATTCTGCAGGTAATTGTCAGGGAGGAGGTTCTGGGTTTTCTTATTGAATCTCACCAAGGGTCGAAACCTGTGGTATTTTTTAGGGCTGATGTCCCTTTCAAGAAAAGACAAAAAATGAAGCATGTTTCAATCTATCCTAAGGATCTTCAAAGGGAATAGCAAGACTTTACTCAGAGCTTGTTTTCTGCTTTGATGGCCCTGAAGCCCCCTAAAGGGGTTTCAGTACCTGCTCCTCATTGGATCTCTACCCCCTTCTAAATGGCGTAGGGAACCAGATTCCACTGATGAGGATTCAATGTCTGATGAGGAGTTTTTGTCCTATTCTTCACAGATGCCTTGCCTTTGGGTTATGGTTCTGATGAGGAGGAGTATTTTTTTCCCCCGAGTTTGCTTTAGAGAAATTGTTCTTTGGGGAAATCAATTGGTAGGGTGATGGAATACTTTAAGTGAGATTCTTCTCAAGTGTCTGATATTCAGAGAATATATTATGAGTTGCTTCAGATGGATACTCCTGAACTATTGGCAGTTCCTCCTGTGTTGTCTGCCTTGTTGCTGCTTCCAAGTCTCCTCTTTCTCAGATTCATAGATTCATAGATTAGTACTAAGCTAACTGCCCTTGTGAGCCATTTTAAGCTTAGCCAATTATCCCTTGTGAGACTCAAACCCTGCACCTTGTGTTTGTAAGGCAAACACCTTAACCATTAGGCCACCCTCCCAACCAGCTTCCTGCTCCTAAGAAACCTGATATGTTCTATAAGATTCCTGAATATTGTCAGTTTTTATTTAAATGTCCTTCTGCTAGTTGTGCTGTGGTGTCTGTCTCTTTTGATAAACTTCTAAGCTCTTGCCCTCTTCCAAACTTTTGCCTTCTGATAAGGATAGTAGGGCAATGGAGAGGATTGGTAAGAAAGTTTACAGTGCTTTTACTTCAGCTTTTTAGGGCTGTTAAATACCAGACCCCAGGTATGCACTGGCCTTGATTGCTTAGGCTTGTCAGGTTATTTCTGACCTCCCTGATTCTGAAGGCAAATCCTCTTCCTTATCTTTTTAGGAGGTTCTGCTTCTCAAGTGGTTTGCCACTCTAAGTGCAACTATGATGCTGCTGATGCCTCTTCCAGGACTGTAGCTTTTGGGTCTGTCGTGAGACGTTATTCTTGACTTCATGTCTAGTCTCTGCCTGAGGACATTAAGGCCAAGTTGTTGGATGCTCCTTTAGAGAAACATTTTTTTGGGACTCCTACTGCTGACCTGTTTAAGTCTCTTGAAATGAAAAGCAAGGCCTTCTAGGACCTTAAGCATATTTTTGTCTCTCTCATCTCCAAGTTCCAGAAAAATTATTCTAGATTTGTTTTTGTTCGCAGTCAGACACACCAGGCCTCCAAGGGCAGGAAGGGTGGTAGGCAGGCCCCCTCTGCTAAGGCTTCTCAGATTTCTTGTGGCCCAGAAGCATCATTTATCTGATAAGCCTGCTGACCTTTGACAATTTTCACCCTCCCCCTTCTCTTAGACCAGGTTTTTTTGTCCCTTTGTCTTTCCCTATGTTTTCCAAATTGGTGTCTTTTCACTCAAGACTCTTTGGTTCTTTCTGTCATCCATCAGGGTTATTTAATGGTATGGAAGTCTCTTCCTCCTTTTTCAGGGTTTCTTCAACCTCCTCTAGAACAACTTCCTCATTTCCTGGAGGTTCTAGGGTCTGCGGTGAACCAAGGAATCATTCAGCCTGTCTCCCCCTTCCCAAGTGAGAAAGGGTTTCTATTTCAGGATGTTCCTGGTCCCTCGAAAGGAGTGCACTTGGAGAACTATTTTTTATCTGTCCTTGTTCAATACCTTTCTCAATGTCCCTTATTTATGAATGCTTACTCTTCAAACCCCGTTTCCTCTTTTACTACCCTGGGTTTTTCTGGTGTCTTTGAATCTGAAAGATGCTTACTTTCATATCTCTATTCACCATCTCTTCAGGAAGTTTTTACATTTCTGTGCGTATTCCTTTCATTTTCAGTTCTCTGCTTTGCCCCTTTGGCCTCTCTACTGCCCCAGCGGTATTCACAAAATGCCTACCTCCTTAGATTGCTTTCTGCAAACTCCAAGGCATTCAGATTTTTCCCTGTCTAGACTGCCTTCTCATAGTCTCATGTTACAGGATCTGAAGTTCCCTATCTCTCTCTTCTTCAAAGTCTGGGGTTCACTGTCAACTTCCAAAAATCCATCCTAACTCCCTGTCAGGATCATGTGTATCTGGGATGTAGGATTCAGACCGTGCCAATGTTAGCCTCTCTTCCACCTCCAAAAGTTTTGTCATTGACAGCCTTCTTTAAGACTTTTCTTCCTCTGACTGCCATGCCAGCCAGGGAGTTTCTTCTGACCTTGGAATTCATAGCCTATTCTATTCCAGTGCTCCCTCTTGCCATACTGCATATGCAGAAGCTTCAGTGATAATGCTGCAGCCAAACTGACATGAAATGTCACCCCCTGGTTTCAGTGCATCTCTCCTTCCCTGTCTAAAGAAGGAATTCAAGTGGTGAATTCAGCAGTTTGCTGTCAACCCAGGCCTGCCCTTTCAACCTGCAGTCCCTTCTCAAGACCTGCTGACCGATGCCTCAAAATGGGGTTGGGGAGCTTCTTTTAGTCACCTGAAAGTTCAAGGTCCCCCCCTCTCCACCTCTAGCTCTGATTCTGGCCCTTCAAGCTTTACCACCCCCCTGCTATCCAGGTCCCTGGAAGGTGTACACAGACAGCACTACAGTGACATGGTATGTTGACAAGTAAGGAGGCTCAAAATCCTACCTTCTCTGCAGGATGGCTCTTCAGGCTTGGGTGGTGGTTGTCAGTTATCAGTTAACTCTTAAAGCAGTGTGCATTCTTTCAAAGCACAATCTAGTAGCAGACTATCTGAGCAGATCCAAAACACAGGCTCATAAATGGATGCTTCACAGAAACATGTTTCTGAACATTATTCATCGGTGGAGTATTCCTCAAGTAGGTCTTTTTGCCTCCCCTCTGAACAGGCAGCTTCCCACTCTTCTGTTCCAGAGTGCCATACCATCTGGCACAGAAAATGGATGCCCTTTCTTTTCCTTGGAAGGGAATGTTTCTTTATGCTTTCCCTCCTCTTCCTCTACTACAGAAATCATGCAGATGACTTAGCTGGACTCCCCAGAAATCTTGCTAGTGTCTCCCTTATGGCCAAGGTAGCACTGATTCCCCATCTTAATGCATCTGGCCTGGGGCATTCATTACAAGTTACCTTACCAGGTGGACCTCCTCACACAGGACAAGGGGTCTCTCATCCATCTTCACTTGTTCACTGTTTAACTGACTCTGTGGGTAAGAGGGCTTTGATCCCTTTCAGGCACTTCTTTTTTGAGGACATGCTCAGGGTTTTACAGGAGGAAAGGGCCCCTCAACCAGAAAATCTTGCATGTCAAAATGGAAAAGATTTTCTGTCTGGTGCCATGCTTGTTACCAAGACCCTATTTCAGTGGGGGTCCCTCTAGTCCTCTCTTATTGATGTGACCTACTATAGTCGAGCTTGGCCTATTCTTCTGTGAAGGCCCATTTGTCAGCCATTTCTGCTCGTCTGCCCTTGAATCTTCCTTTGGCTTCCAAGGAAACCTATTCCTCCTCCTTGAGACCTTAATTTTGTTTTTGAAATAATTGACTCAGGCTCATTTTGAGCCTGCAGATTCTGCTTCTTTGCAACATTGTCCCTGGAAGACTGTTTTGTTGCTGGCTCTTACTTGTGCTTGGAGGGTTTCTGAGCTTCACATTAATCCTTTTATGGCCAAGGTAGTAAATGAGTTGTCCTTGAATCAAGTCTGTACAGCTCCCTTCCATTTTCCCCTTCTCAGTCTGCCAGTGAGAGAGTCCTGCATACCTTGGATTTGCACAGACAGCTCGAGTACTATTTGGATAAAACTAAGGCCATTCAAAACTCTGATCATCGTTTTGTTTCTTTTCATCCCAAGATATTGGGTTTGGCTGTTTCTAAGCAAACCATCTCCTGCTGGATATCTAAGGCCCTTTCTTTTTGTTATAGGTTCATGGTAAATCTGTCTACACTCTGTTGAAGCTTCTTCCACTAGGCTGTTGCCTCTTCTCGTGCCTTCATCAAACGGTTAGACACCAATTCCATTCTTGAAGCTACTACTTGGCCTTCTGTGCATACCTTTACTAAGCAGTACAAATTTGGATATGGTTTCTAGGGGCAAAGCAGGTTTTGCTAGGACCATTTTATATGGGTTTGTTGAGCTGTTCTCCACCTTCCACCCTGTTCTTGAGATTTTTTTTTACTCTCCCTTCTGTTTAGAATACTGCAACAGTGATATAGAAAAACATAGTACAGTTGTGTAAAATCTTACCATATCAGTAGATGTCCCTCTCTTCACTGTTGCAGTATTTGCATCCTCCCTCCAACCCCCTCTTGTTTGTTCTAGTTTTTGTTTCAGATTCCCTTCTGGCTGAGGATTTTTCCTTTTTCGTCTGCATTATTTCCTTCTGGATGTGCATAGACTCCTTTGTCCTTTGGAGTCTGTTCTTTTCTGCAGTTCAGTTCTGGTTAGCTGCGTCTGTACATCACTTTTATGTTGTACGTTATGTGTGGAGAACATAGTTCTGACATACAGTGCATACAAGATCATTAGGCCTTGGTATACTGGCTGAGCGTCTGGCTGCCCTAGGCAGGAGGTCTCTTCTGTTTAGAATACTGCAATAGTGAAGGGAATGATATCTACTCATGTGGTAAGATTTTACACAACTGTACTTTCTCATGCTGTTTGTTTGTTTGCAGATGTTCAAAAAGTTCATTAAAACAGGATCCAAAGATGCTTTGTACACCAGGCAAAGATCATCTCTCAGAAGTCTATATAATAGCAAGTTAAGAGACAGGGCTTTGAGGCAATCCACTTGGGGTATTGTATTTACTTCCCTGTATTTTCTTTGTAAGGAACCATTGTGTAAGTCCCAGTTTTTTGCTTGTCTGGTCAGGTATATACTGAAGGGGGTGTTATACTCTGATGAGGGCCGAGTACAGTGATAAGATAATCTTCCCAGACCTAGATGCAATGCTCTTATTTCTAAGTTGAGCAACATAGAAGGATTTTCTTACTACCTCTGGCACATGTTGGTCGAAGGCTAGGTTACTATTGATACGAGTTCCTGTATCCCTGACTAGTGAATCAACTTTTAGGGGTGTTTTATTAATGACATAGTTATCTGGAGTGGCTGACTTCCCCAAAGTAGCTGTAATGTATTTCTTGATGTTGAATTTTAAGCCATAGCTTTGGCACCAAGTGTTTGTCTCTGTGAGACCTTCCTGAAGGGTGTTCTCATCTTAGGTGTGTTCAACGGCAACTCAAGAGTTTGCAGTCATCTGTGAACTTGGTCAGCCAGAGCCTTTGACATTGGCTTTGACCTCTGGGAAGTAAATGCCAAAGAAGAGCAGGCTCAACACAGAGCCCTGAGGGATTCCACTGGTGACTGGTCTCTTTGTAAAGGTGGCCTCACTGATCCTGACTTGTTGAGGCCTGTCTGTGAGCCAGCAAGCTGTCCAACATGTTATAAAGGGTTTATGCCTTCTTCCATAAGTTTGTTGGCAATGGCCAAGTCGGGTACTGTATCAAATGGTTTAGCCAGATCTATGTAGGCGGTATGCACCACTTTCTCCTTATCAGTTGCCTTAGTGACTTTCTCAGAGAAATCCACCAGGTTCAGTAAGCATGACCTTCCTTTGACAAAGGCAAACTGGGATGGATCCAGTGTCTGGAAGTCTGCTGTGTCCTTGTTGATAATTTCTATGATAATTCCTTGTGTGCTTGCAAATAAGACTAGTTAAACTAATGGGTCTGTAGTTTCCAGGATCTGTTGAAGGTCCTTCCATATAAGGTGGGGGGGATGATCGTTGCAGTTCTCCAGTCTCATTGCACAAAGCCTGTTTTAAGACTTTGGTGAAATTGTGACTCCTGGGGTCCTGATAAGTCATATTTTAGACTGTTCAGGAGGCATCCTGGGATGTTATCAGGGCCATTTGAGGCTGTGTTCTTGGTTTAGTGAGTGCAGTCAGTACATGCTTCCTAGTTATAGCTGGTGAGGTTATGTTTGAGGGTATTTCTGGGGGATGGTTGAGTGTGAGATGGGGGGGGGGGGTAAAGTTGGAACTGAATTTATCCACTAACAGGTTCGTCAGGCTTGTGTGGCACCATTAACCACCAGTTCAGTACGTTACTCTATTTTTCCCTTAAGGTTTGTGACATAGCTAAAGAAGGCCTTATGATTATCATTCTTTCACCTGGGAGACTATTTTAACTCCAAAGGTGACTTTGACCTAATTACCTTTCGTAGTTGCTTACGTAGTTTGAGAGTTTTTATCTTGATGGGAATTACCTTCCTGATTTTTGCCATAACTTTTTTCCCTTTTGTTGTATACCCTGTGTAATTTGGGATGCCACCAAGGTGGTTTGTTTCTGGAGCTAATCCTGAGCTTACTTCTGGTAGGTACAGCAGCCTCTATGCAGCCATTGACAAGGTTGTGCAGAGTTTCTGAGAGCAGTTCAGCATAGACTGCTGTTTTCCCTGGGGTTTGGAGGGGCATTGAATTCTGACAAACCATCACCTAATAAAAGCTAATTTACCTTGAAATAGTCTCTGTTACTGTTTTTACTGGAGTTATGAATTTGACTTTTATTTCGAAGGAGACAACATTATGGTTTGACATTGGAGGGAGGGGGTCACCGTTCCCCCATATTTTTGAGTATGACGTCCAGTATGTTGGAGACTTTAGTGAGCAAATTCCATATTTGGTCAAGGGTGTTTGTATTTACAAAGTCCAGGAATCTCTGTGCCTGTAGATTTGTGGCCTTGAAAGTTCCAAGTCTGTAGAGAGGTAATTAAAGTCTCCGATGAGTAGGATGTTGGGTTGGATGGTCTTTGCAGTAGGTCCAAGTATGTATTGTGGGCTTATTGGGATATGGAGGGTGACCTATAGCTGGCTAGGATATGGTAGGCATTTTGTCTTTGGTTATCTGCACATAAAGGAACTCCAGCATGTCCTCCTGTTTGACCAACATAGAGGTATGTTTGTTATTGATGTAGTTTGAAACAATTCCACATTTTGCCCTTGTCTGTGCAACTCCTGATCAAGAAGTGTGGAAGGCACTAAAATCTTACAGTCCTGTGGTACTCTGCTGCTTTAAACCATATTCTGGTAACTGCACAGATGTCTATATTGTCAAGTATGAAGAGGGCTTGGAGGGAGTTTAATTTTTTATTTAGGCTCCTGGAGTTTCAGTTGTGTTGATTTTGTTATGTCTCTTTGGCTTTGCCTAAAAAAGGCACTATGGAATGGATACAGCTTTAGTCAGTATTCAAAAGCCTAGGGGGACAGGTGCAATCCATCCTTGGCAAAGCAATGTGATCTGCCAACCATGACCTCCCAAGCCGACAAATACTGGATCCTCTTAGAATGGCACTAGAATGACAGACAAATCTTAAAATCTGTCATCTCTTGCTAATGTCATGGCATCATTGCTGGGGATGGTAATTTGCTGCTGAATGGTAGGCTCATGCTAGCCTGAAAGCTCCATAAGTTCTCTCTTAATATAGTTCAGGGAGGTACTTCTCTAGTCATTTACACCTAGATGGACTATGATGGAATCATACTGGTACCTTTGGTGTAATGACTTAAGTGTGTGCATGATTTGGTGGGTCCTGGCTCCAGATAAGCAACTAACTTATGTTCTCCTTGTTCAGCCGGGGTAGAGAGGAATCAGTATGTTTTACAAAGGAGTTCTCTTTGATGAGAGTCCTGGGAATTGTTTACTTGCCTTAGGGGCTTAGTGTTGAGGGTTCCATTGAGAGTGACTTTGTGTGATATTAGATGTTTTTTCCTCAGTGCCTTTGTGCTTGCTGAGACATTGTCTAAACCACCTGTTGGAAAAGCTGTCTTTGTTGTTTAGGAAGATTGCTTTTAAGTGCCTCAGCATACATTAGTCTGTATGTGTGTTGTGTGCTATGCGAGGTGAGTGTTTTGTGTGTGGTTTTGACACCTGATGTGTGCTTCTATGCAAGAGTTTAGCTTCCACTGTCATTGTGTAAGTACATCTCTCGCATACTGTGCCTTTCTTTAAGGATTAAGTGGTTGTCAGTAAACATGAGACCATTGTTTCAAGGTACCCATATCCACCAAGCTGGCTGCAGAGAACTTTAGAAGTTGCATATCCATGCTGTCCAGTCCTCTAATTGGTGCACTGCAAGGGGGGGGGGGGTGGTATGTTGTGGTTAAAAGACTAGTAAGGGTGTTTTGTTGGTGCAGACTAATAAGGGTGCTTTATTGGGAAAGATTGTGGTATACAGTTTGTGGTTTACAGTACTAAATTCTACTAACTTTAACATTTTACAGTAATGAAGTCTACTAAATGTATAGGTATTGCCACTTGATACCAACTAGTTGCTCTAAGCCTGTCGTCATGCATGGTATTTGCTCTATATTTATTACAGGGCGCGGTTTTATCTACTGTCCTATAGGGAAAATTTGCTTGTTAGGTATTTACTACTGTGCAGGGCACTGCTAACCACTGCTGCATGGTAGGCACCTCCAGGCAAATACTCTGAATTTATAACAGCACAGAAAAAACGGAAAGCTAACTAATGAACCCTATGGCCAGTAAAATGATTATTATGAGCCCTTTTGTGTGTTTCCAACCTCAGAACAGGCACACACTTCCTGTCACAAGATGAATAAACTGAGTCCTAATAGAAAAACGATTGGATGGGTAATAGGAAATTCACCCGGGGATCACTTCTATGGTTCTGCTTGACAGGGGCACAGGAAAATCATTTTCTTGGGTAGGGAAAGTCAGGGTACCTTTTTGGCTAGGCTTGTATAGGCCCTAGGGCTAATAGCCTAGTACCTACCTATGAGCCTATGAACCTAAAAATATAGTAGAGGAGACATACAAGTACGGTGCTACCACAAACCAGTTAAACAACTAGCTGGAAATCCCTCATTGAAGGTGATTTCAAGACAGTCTTACAGCAGTAGCTAGTGATAGGAAGAGCAATTTTGTTACAAAAATACAGTGAAGTCCACAAATAAAAGCATATAACAGTAGCAATCACTCAAAATAACTTGTGTGATTTAGCAAGCAGAAGGACTTGGTTTTGCTTGGATGGCACTGGACACAAGTAAAACACTTCCGGTACACAGGCTAGGATGCCAAGCTTTGCTAAGCTCTGGGGAAAAATGAGCAGGAGACCATATGTAATAAAGGAGGTTTACTTAAGAGCAGTACTGATTTCCTGGATGGGCACACAGTGATCTATGGAAAACAGTGGGTGGAAGAGTGCTTAAATGACATGTACAACAGACAATAGCAATGAAAGAGGGGAGGGGGCTTTGGAAATCAGATTACCCTAAGGGACGCAGGCCATTTGTGGAAAGATTCAAGCAAAAAAACAGGCTAGCTAGAGTGGGATCCAATCAAAAGAAACCAATATTGGAGCTCTTTCAGAAAGTTTAGCTTAATGTCTCAGTGGGGTTCATAGGTAGGTACTAGGCTATTGGCCCAAGGGCCTAAGTAAGCCTAGCCAATAAGGTTCCCTGGCTTATGCCACCCAAGAAAGTTATTTTCCTGTGCCACTGTCGAGCAGAGCCACAAAAGTGATCCCTGGGGTGTATTTCCCATTTCCCATCCACTCATCAAGATTTTTCTTGAGTGCTAATGAGGAACTTTGCTTGACATAGATGGGTAGCTTGTTCCACAGTATGGGAAGTCTCTGGGACAGGAATCTATCCCTCCAGCATGTCCTGTTGATTATGGTGACAAGGTTTAGGTCCCTAGAGTGTGTAGCTCGGAGGGATTGGGATTTCTTTAGGTGTAGCATGTCCAACAGCTCTGGGTTTGACATAGCTTTATATGTTAGGCAGAGATCACCTCGGAGTAGGCGATATCCAACAGAATAAAGCTGGAGTTTTATGAGACAGTGTAGGACATCTGTTTGAAGCCAGCAGTCTTCTTTGTGAGGTACTTCTGTGGCCTTTCCAGCTGCTGCAGATGTCTTGTGAGGTACATTCCAAAAGGGGCGTTGTACTCTATAATGGGTCTAATGAGTGTCGAGTAGAGGGGAACAATGACTTTTTCCTGGATGAGAACCTTTTTGTGATGAGGTGTGCCACATAGAAGGACTTCCTGACTACTGTGACGATGTGATTATCAAAGGAGAGACTACTGCCCACCTCGGTCCCAAGGTCTTTTATCACACACTTGGTGTTAAGTAGACTGAACCCTGTGGTACTACACTTGTCACTGGTTTGAAGTCAGATTTGGAGTCTGCAACTTTTACCGTGTGGGTTCTGTCAGTGAGCCAGTTGGCAACCCATCTTGTGACATAGGGATTTATACCAAGTTTAGTGAGTTTAGCTATAATCCCAGAATGAGGGATGGTGTCAAAAGCCTTGGTTAGGTCAAGCTAGTCTGTGTGAACCACCTTACCCTTGTCTCCGGCTTTGGTGACTGCCTCAAATAAGTCAATCAGGTTCAGGAGGCATGATCTGCTTTTCACAAGCCTGAACTGGGTGGTGTCCAGAGTTTGGAGGTTACCAATGTCTTGTTTAGGAGTTCAATGATGATACGTTCCATGGTCTTGCAGACCAGGCTCATCAGGCTAGTAGGGCGATAGTTCCCGGGAATCAGTGGTGGCTTCCCCTTTGTGGAGTGGAATAACTATTGCTATGCGCCATTGAATGGGCACAAAGCCTGATGTGAGGCTATGATTGAACATGGTGCTTAGATGGGGAGCCAGTTCATTCTGAATTTGTGTAAAACACAGCCTGGGATGTTGTGCTAAGCTGCTTTTCTCCTGGGACTCTTCTGAAAATAAGGGTTTGCTTTTGCTGACCCTGTCCCTGTGGTAGTGGGACTATTCTAAATAAATAAAAGAGAAAAATGTAACTTTAACACCAGGAATTATGTGACTTTAACCGTTGCTGTTTTGTCAAAAAGTCATATGAGGTTTGGGGCAATTTTACAGGCAAAACCACGTCAATCTCTGAAAATCAGAGACACCGGAGAGGTATCCCTAGCTAATGAACTAGCATTTTTTAGAAAGAAGTAAATGCAACCATATTAAGTTTAACTGTGCGACTTTTGTCAGATTATTTACTTTTTAGTAGTCTCTTATGAGTCCCATGCCAAAAAGTTAATTACTATCACTGTACCATTACCTAACTGAGCACATAACTACTCTGCCTTTCAGGGGTGGTGCCGACACAAAGAACAGGGGAACAGAAAGGCACTGGAATACTGGATTGCAGCTTCTCTGAGCTACAGGTCAATGACTCCAGGCAGGTTTAGAGTTTCAAAAATTTTTGTTTAATGCCTGAGTTGGGGGATGGGACAGACACACAGAATGGGAGAAGAGAAGGCACTAGAATGCAACTTTAAGAAGGTAAATGATGAGAAAAAATAGAAAACTGTAGGAGCAAAACTGGAATATTAACATTAAGGCCCCCGAGCCGGCGGAAAACAGTACTCAAGCCGCTGAATCACTTACAAATGCCTTCTACCAGCACCTGCAGGACTGCATGGATAAGGCAATCCCAAGCAAAACAAAGACTCTTTGTACCAAAGGCAAGCGTCCAGTCTGGTGGACCCCAGCCATAAACAAACTCTACAACAAAAGGAGGAAGCTACTACAAGATAGAGCAAAATCCTTAAAAGGTAAGACACCCTTGATCACTATAAGTAAAAAACTAAGAGCTCTCATAAAATCATCCAAAGCAAATTTCGAGAGAAAAATAGCTAAAGACTCAAAAGACAATCATAAGGCCTTCTTTAGCTATGTTAGAAACCTAGGAGGAAACTCCCAGATATGCTCAGAACTAGTTCAAAATGATGTGAAGATTACTGATCCTACAGACATTGCCAACATACTGGCTGACAGGTTCAGTGCAAACTTCTCACCCCTCCCCAAAAGGAGAGATATCTATACCAAATGATTGCAGCCCCCAAACATATCCAGCGCCCAAGTGAGAACTGCTCTCTCCAAAGCAAAAACACAGCATCCATGGGACCTGATGGTGTCCCCGGCTGTGTGCTCCACGAACTCAATGAGGAATTAAACCCACAGCTAGGACAGCTGTTTAATCAAAGTCTTACCTCTGGATACGCACTCCAGGAGTGGCGCACTGCAACTGTGGTCCCACTTCACAAAGGCGGTGCCTCCACCGACCCTGGTAATTACCGCCCATTAGCTTGACAAGCCTTATCTGCAAAGCCATGGAGAGGATCATAATGGACCTCATAAATAAAGACATTGGGAATTTGCAGACTTTGGATCCAACCCAGTTTGGCTTTGTCAAAGGCAGATCATGCCTTTTAAACTTGGTTGACTTTTGAAACAGTCACCAAAGCCATAGATGAGGGAAAGGCAGACCATACAGCCTAGCTCGATCTGGCTAAGGCCTTGATACAATACCCCACTCGGGTATCATTGAAAAACTCATCAGCTTAAATGTTAACCCATACATCACAAGATGGGTTGCAAACTGGCTGAGTGACAGAACCCACAGGGTCAGAGTTGCTGCCGCCATGTCAGACTCAAAGCCTGTCACAAGTGGTGTCCCACAGGGCTCAGTCCTGGGCCCACTCTTGTTTGGCATCTACTTTTCTGAAGTACAAGCAAACACAGGAGGGTTATGGCTGACAAAGTTTGCAGATGACTGCAAACTGGCGCCATAGTAGAAAACACATCTGACACAGATATCCTTCAGAAGGGTCTCACAGAAACGGATAACTGGTGCCAGAGCCACGGCCTAAAGTTAAATGCCAAAAAATGCATAGTCATACCCTTCGGGAAAAACAAGGTTACCCCTAGCTACCAAATAGGAGGCAATCCACTGAGCACAGAAGAAGTTATCAGGGACCTGGGGACCCAGGTTGATAGTAGTCTGTCATTCGACACCCATGTAGCTAAAGTAGTTAGGAAGACCTTCTACATTGCCCACCTTATCATGAAGGGATTCTCATCTAGATCAAGGGAGGTTATAGCCTCCCTTTACTCATCACTCATCAGACCAATGATTGAGTACAATGCCCCATTTGGAATGTATCTGACCCGACACTTGCAGCAGCTGGAGAGGCCACAAAAGTTCCTCACCAAAAGGATAAAGGGTCTCAAAAATCTATCCTATGCTGCCCGACTGAAAGAACTCCAGCTCTATTCAGTCGCTTACCACTTGCTCAGAGGTGACCTTTGCCTAACATACAAGGCCATGTCAAACCCAGATTTGATGAATATGCTTCACCTCAAAAATCTAGATCCATCAGAGCCACAAGGGCGGGAGACTTAAACCTCGACACGGCTATTAATAGGACGTGCTGGAGGGATAGATTCATCAACCAAAGACTCCCTATGCTGTGGAACAGAATCCCGGTACATGTGAGGCAGAGCACCTCGCTGGCCTTGTTCAAGAGAAATCTTGACCAATGGATGGGAGATCGCAGATATACCCCAGGGATTACCTCAGTGTCACTGCTCGACAGAGGCACAGCAAAATAATGGGTATAGTTCCCCATACTAAAGGGGTGGCATAAGCCACAAAACGATGGGCTAGGCTTGTAAATGCCCTCGGGCAGATAGCCTAGTATGAACCTATGAACCTATGAACCTATGAACACTAAAAGCAATGAAGCACAAAACCTAGAGCAGAAAACTATTCTCACTATTGAAATCCTACAATAGTTTAAGGCACCAGACTGTGCAAAAATTTGCCATTAACACTGTTTATGCAAAAATGCAGTAATAAATGACTAAATATTGCTCAAATCTCACAGTAGTGCAGAGTTCTGCCACAACTTTGTATGAAACTGCAAGACTAAGGCCCATATGGTTTAAATAACAGCTAGTTTTTACAAGTAGTTATACTTGTGGGGATAGAAGTGTAATATAATGTAGAAACATAATCTCACAACTGCAAATTAAGCAACAAGACTAAGGTCCTAGAACAAGGTAAAAACTGCAAACAGGTAACTTTTTTGACTAAAACTTGGAAAAAAGAAAAGTACAACGAAGTATTGCCACATGGGTCACTAAGTGCAACTTAAATATTTAAAAAGAATTGAAATAAAAACGTGTTTCTTTCTTTCCTTTTTGATGAAAAGTTTGTTATTCACAGTTCAGGGCTTTCTGTACCTCTCCAAGTTCCCATATGTTAGAGTGCAGCATTTTTAGGAAATGTTCTAATATTACACTTTTTTTCATTAAAAGAAGTATTTAATTTTTAAGCTAATTAACTCCAGTTTTGCATAAAGATTCGGGAGCTATTTTTACTGACAAAGAAACAAAGGAAGAGGTAGGTCAGACTTTATAGGAAAGAAGTCAGACTGCAAAGCACAAAGATAACTGTGCTGTCATGATCCCAGCTTAACCAGAAAACCAAATTGTCCATTTTTTAATGATTTGAGGGGGGGGGGGGGGCTAAACAGTCCAAGTTGTTTAAGGTTGTGTTCAGTTTTTACAGTATCTTGGCTTCAATTTATTTTTGTTTACTGGAGTAGTGCACTGATCTCAACAGACCATTTGCAGGCACTACCTGGGTGAGTAGGATAATATAAGAAATTAATAAAACATATCTACACATCATTTACATATTTACAGATGCATTTCTTTCATTGAGAGCATTTAATATGATACTCGTAATTGTGTGATAAACCCATGGTTGGCTGAACTGAGTCTGTTTGCTCCAACTTTGTACTGGTTTCCTTGAAATTCATTTACTTGATGCTGTCAAGTGATGTTTAAGACTCTGCACATGCATTATACATAAGCATCTGATACCACAGCCTGAAATCTTGCAGTAAGGCTTCAGTAGTGTAAGAAAAAGATACAGGTAGAAACACACTGTATATGTTTTCCTTTTTATAGCGTATTCTGTAAATGATGTCCCTGATCAGCATCCAGTTCATTTGAGCAGTAATCTGTTCATTTTTCTGTCATTGTTGCAGATGGATGCTAGCATTTTTGGTAAGGGTCTTTGAACTTGTGCACGGTGTTACTGGAAATCGCGTAATTGCCTTAGAATAAATATCTTATTGGGTGCACTGGCTTAGTGGTATGCATGAAATGCATATCTTGACACAAATGCTGCTGTTAAAACTAGTAGTATGTGTACACTAATGTTTGTTTTTAATGTTCGTGTCACCGTGACCCACCATAGGGACACAGTGTGTGACAGTTCAGTCAGCTTTGCAGTACCCTTCTGCTTCATAGATCCTGTTGCAGGGAATGTCTTGTAGCTCAAAGTCAGATGGTGAATGTGAAATGTGCATCTGAATGCTTTGGGGGGGTGGGGCGACAGGTGAAGTGACATGTTAGCTGACTGCTGCTGTATTTTGCAAATAAACTAATTATTGTTTTCAATGTTTTACCAGTTGGCGAAGAAGATGAAGTGTCTATAAAAGAAGCTGCTGAAAGTATTGTGGAATGCATGGACTTCAAAGGTGAAGTTATTGTATCCTTTAATGTTTCTGCCATAATCATTTGTGGCTGTCATACTGTTTTCCGTAGAGCCAAGCATATTAATGCTGCATATATCTGTGTCTGTCTGTACATAGCTGTATGTATGTCCATGTTTACATCCACACATATATATATATATATATATATATATATATATATATATATATATATATATATATATATGTGTGTGTGTGTGTAGAAGGAGACATGGAAATGATCATTGGAAGCTCTTTAGAGAATGATCAGCTGACCAATGGAAATTGTTCATTTTTCTGTATTCAGCATAACAGTACAAGTGGTTCTTAACCTTCACCTTTACTGTTCTGTTATCTGACTTTTGAGTGCATGTGTAAGCCTTTGTGTGTCTTTTCTTGTTATGCATGTTTAAATTCTTCACCTGTTTCAGGCATCCTATAAAACAAACTTCGGAAAATATGTTTTCACTCTGCTGTTTTGACATCATTGTGTTTTAATTACTGGCCACGTGATCAGGAGTCAAAGCTTGAGACTTGGCATCTCCTCATGAACCTTTTTCAGGTGTAGCCAGGAGCTGTCCAGTGATCTTCAGATAAGGGCAAAGTATTTATTACACAAATTGTAAAATGTCAATGTTAAGTTGTCTATCTCGCCTTCATTCTTGCTGAATGGGTTTGGAGCCGATCCTCAGCTCCGACTCGGCCAATACTAAAGCTCGAGAGCTAATTCCACCGGCTCGAGGCTCCCCTATATCCCACAATACTAGGCGGTAACTACTCAGATCTTGTTTGCCGCTTAGCTGACGAGGTGCTTTTCTACCGGCTCTGGCAGGTTAGTGAAGAATTTAATTCTAAATTTTTCAATTCTTAGACCCCTAGTACCCTTTTTTGCTAAAACCTTTAGTTTTAAATTCCCTTTTTCCTGGTTCGACAACTTTGTTGCCTTTAATTCCTTCTTTTATTCCCCTTTAGTTTTAGGCCTTAGGCCCCTTCTAGTCCCCTTGTGTGACTGGTAATTTATTTTTAATTAAGGCCTGTGTGTGTGTGTGTGTGTGTGTGTGTGTGTGTGTGTGTGTGTGTGTGTGTGTGTGTGTGTGTGTGTGTGTGTGTGTGTGTGTGTGTGTGTTTTCTTGGACCTTTTATTATGTCTAAGGAATCTAAGGTCTCAGACTTCAAGAAGTGTGACTCGTGCTGTCAGAAAATGTCTCTGACGGACGGTCACACTTCTTGTGTGTACTGCCTGGGACCTTTGCACCTGCAGGACTCTTGTGCTGTTTGCCATGGTTTTAGCCCTAGAGTCCTGCAGGAACGCAAGAATAAATTAATCTTGCGTGGCTTATTAAAGCCTGAAGGCCCCCCCGACTCAGTCTGTGTCAGGGAAGCCTTCTAAAACTTCCAAACAGTCGGCTCCGGTTTCTGAGTCTACTTCTGGAAATGTAAAGTCTGCTTCGACATCGGCTCCTGCCGGAGCCAATGTTTCCAAGCCTCATACTGTTACCTCGGCTCCGGCTGGAGCCGAGGTTGATAAAACTCCGTTGGCTCCAATACTCTTATCAGAGCAACCTTCTAGGAAGAGATCTAGATCCCCCTCTATCGGCTCCATGCACTCGGCACCAGGATCCCCTCTTCTTTCTGAACGGAGCCATAGAACACATTCCTCACGGTCTTCCAGGCTATCTGACCACGATTTGCAAAGGGTAGTGAGTAGACTTCTCAAGTCCGAGGCACTGGCCCAAATGCTACATAGCCCGACTCAGCAGTCAGTGGCTATTTCCGTTCCCCAATGTATTCCTCCTCTGACTTCTTTGAGTTCGGAGCCAGGGCTCGTCGGAGCCATGACTGTCGGTGTGTCGGATCCGATATCTTCCCTTTCAGCTCCGTCGTCTGCTCCGATCTCCTCCTTGGAGGGATCTCGGCACCGAGCTTCCCTCGTCGTCTCCGAGGGGGCGAGTGGCATCGGACCCTTGTCCGACCCCGCTCTCCCTCTCGGGGCTTTGGCGCTGGTGAGTTTGGCTCCGACATCGGCCTCGGAGCCGTCCCTGACGGTGCGGGGGGGTCCTTGTCTCTTCGGAGCGGGGACCTCCGGCCTTGCCTGATAGGGGTGCCTTCGAGGTCATGCGGAGCGTGCTAGAACCAGGGTCTGTTCCACAGTCAGCTCCGTCAGCCCCTCCATCGTCAGTGCCTGCGGTGATTTCTACCCACCCCCTTGCATTAGACCGCAGAGAGCCAACTCCTCAAGTTTCCCCATTGGGAATTTCCTCCTCTTCCGTGGCCTCTCCCGACCCGGTAGGAGATCTCCCTAGGAAGAGGCAGTGCAAGAGGAAGCACATTGACTCCTCTGAGTCTATCACCTCTGACACTGACTTAGAGGAATCTGAAGGTTCCCCTCGATCCCCCTCTGAGGATGTCTCCTTTGCTGACATCCTTGAGATCCTGAAACAGAGGTGGAACTGGCCAGCCCTTAACCCTTCGGAGGATGAGTCGGTGTATCTTGAGGCGTTTGGCTCTCGCCCTTCTACCTCCTGGGTGTCCCCTCCCTTTGACCCCCTTATGGAAGTGGTGGCAAGGAAGGCCTGAACGGCTCCTGATTCAGTGGAACCCACCCCGAGGAGGCCATCTAAGTTTATTACTGCCACTAGAGATAAAGATTTTTTATCCAAAGGTGACCCCGTTGATGCCATGGTGGTGGCTGCGGCCACTAAGAAGGAGTTAGCCGATCCTTCGGTTCCTGTCCATCCTCCTAATAAGGAATCTAGGAACATGGACAGGTACGGTAAGCGGATGTTCTCATCAGCGACCTTTTCAATGCGGTCGCTGAACTACTTATGCCACTTCACTCGTCTCCAGAGAGATTTACTCAAGGATATGAGTGAAGTGATAAAGGATCCTACAGCTGAGGGGTTCCAAGACAGAATGAACTCCCAGTTGGCAACCCTGAATTCCATCGTTAACTCCTCCATGCGGCTTATCTCATATGCTGCGGATGGGGCGAGTAGAGCCGCAGGCACAGGTGTTGCCTTACGACATCACGCCTGGATGCGGCTGTGCAATTTTGCAGACCCTTTCAAGGCGTCCTTCACCAATTCTCCCTTTGATGGATCATCCTTGTTTGGTCCACAGGTGAAGGATACATTGACCAGGTGTGAGGTAGAAGGTAAGACCCTCTCTGCCGTAGGAGTCCGTTTTTCTACCCCTTCTAGACCCTATCCCAAAGGTCAGAGGGGAGGAAAGATGTGGCTCCGTAAACAATCCCAGGGAGTCTCATCTGACGCACAAGGTCGATTCCCCTCTAGAGGCAGAGGGGGGAATAATAATAGACGCCGCCCTAGAGGCAGAGGAGGTCCGCAAAACCAGGGTAGCAGAGAAACGTTCTCTGATAAACCCTTTCAGCATCCCTGAAGGGCTGCCCGGCTGTTCACCTTCGGAGGCAGTCGGGGGAAGGTTATCCCTGTACCCAAAAGCCTGGCTTTCCCTTACTCAAGACAAATGGGTACAGTCGATCATATCCGAGGGTTACAAAATTCCCTTTATTCACATCCCATCTCAACCCAAAGGATCCCTTCCAGACGTTCCACCCAGTCTAAGGGAACAAGCAGCATTAGAAATTTCAAAGCTGCTATCAAAAAGAGCTATCCAATCAGTCCCAGCAGACCAGCAAGGATTCGGAATCTATTCCAAATTCTTTTTGGTACCAAAGAAAACAAGGGACTGGAGACCCATACTGGATCTCAGCAACTAACAAAATTCCAGATGGTCACGCTACAGTCCACTCTACCCTTCTTGGGTCAGGACAATTGGATGTGCTCGATAGATCTTCAGGACGCGTGCTACTATATCAAGATGAACAGACGCTCCAGAAGATTTCTCCGCTTCAGGCTGGGAGCCAGTCACTACCAGTTCAGAGCCCTGCCCTTTGGTCTCACTACAGCCCCCTGTCTGTTTACCAAATGAATGGCAGTGGTCGCGGCTCACTTGAGACGTCAAGGATTCCAGGTGTTTCCATATTTAGACGACTGGCTCCTTACCGCCACCACCAGACATCAACTTCTTCTATCCAGGGACTTCACCATCCAAACTTGCCAAGCTCTAGGCATTTCAATAAATTTCGAAAAATCTGCCTTGTCGCCTTGTCAATCTATTACCTTTATAGGTGCCACCTTGGGCACACTCAATCTTTCAGCCAGACTCACAGAGCAGAGAGTGTCAGACATTCGAAAACAAGTTTCCCTTCTCTTACAATACAACAAAGTCAAAGCCAGACTAGTTTTGAAGGTGTTAGGACTCATGGCAGCAGCTATTCCCCTTCTCCCTTTAGCTTGTTTCCACATGAGGATCCTCCAATGGATGCTGTTTACTCAATGGTCCTACCAACAGCTCCCGATGTCCCATACCATATTGCTAACTCAATCATGCAAGAATCAACTGTCTTGGTGGATCACATCACCTCAGGTTTTCCGAGGAAGACCCTTCACTCCCCCCCCCCCCCAAGTCACCACGTTGACAACAGACGCCTCCCTGATCGGGTGGGGGGGGGCATTATCAGGGCAGGACAGTCCAAGGCACGTGGCAACCTTTCGAGTGCCACTTGCACATAAATGTCTTCGAGATGAGAGCAGTGCTTTTAGCGTTGCAAGCCCTTCACGACTCTCTTCCCATTGGGACTATTGCAATTCAGACGGACAACATGTCCGTAGTGTGGGACATCAACAAACAAGGCGGAACCAGATCATACCCTTTATGTCGAGAGGCACTCAGACTTTGGCAATGGGCGATCTCTTCTCAGCATTTTCTGATAGCAGCGCACATTCCCGGGAAATCCAACGTGATTGCAGACAAGTTGAGCAGGGCAATTCTCATGCCCCATGAGTGGTCTCTGAAGAAATCAGTTCTAGAAGAAGTATTCCTAAGATGGGGCCACCCTTGCTGCGATCTTTTTGCTACTCCCCAAAACAGCAAGTGTCACGACTTCTTCACTCTTTTCCCATTACCAGGCCATCCCACCAGAGACGCTCTAGTCCACGATTGGCCCCGGGGACTTCTATATGCCTTTCCCCCTTTTCCACTGATATCTCAACTAATTCAGAAAGCCATCGCTTTGAGAGTGACAATGATCCTCATTGCCCTTACTGGCCTCGACAGATATGGTTTCCGTTTCTTCATCGTTACCTTTTGGAGCAGCCTTGGCATCTGGACCCAGTACCAGATCTGTTAACCCACCAATCGGGTCAGCTGCACCAATCTCTGCATTCTCTAAACCTCACAGCGTGGTTTCTCCGATTCCGACCTTAGCCAGGCTTCCCTCAATATCTCGCTCGGTCCGAGATATCTTGATAGCCTCTCATAAATCTTCTACCCGGAAGATTTATAGTAGCAAATGGAAACGCTTCTCTTTTTGGGCAACATCAAAAAACATAGATCCCTTTACTGCACCTATCCAGTCTATTCTAGACTTTCTAGCAGAGCTCTTTCATTTTAGGATCATCTGCATCTACCATTAGAGTTCAACTGGCTGCCATATCTAATTTTCATGTAGGTGTCTCTGAGTCTAGCATCATGGCTCACAAACTCTGTAAAGCCTTTTTAAGGGGCGTATTTCTTCTCAAACCTCCATTGAAAGATCCCCCGCCTCAATGGGATTTGAACTTGGTTCTGGCATCCTTAATCCTTCCCCTTGAACCGGTGACTTCATGTTCTCTGAAGTTGCTTTCTTGGAAGACACTTTTTCTGGTAGCTATAACTTCAGCGAGAAGGGTATCTGAACTCCATGCTCTGTGCAGTTGTCCTCCTTACTTAGTGTTTCACAAAGATAGGGTATCCCTCCGTACTAATCCATCCTTTTTACCTAAGGTTTCCTCTCAAGCAAACCTAAACCAAATTATTGATCTCCCTGTCTTTTTCCCTAACTATTCAAACAGGTCGGAACAAAAGCTACATTTTCTGGATGTTCATCGCCAACTTAGATATTACTTAGGACTAAACAATTCAGGAAATCTGATCAACTGTTTCTGTCATATGCGGAAGGGAAATTGGGCCTTCCTGTTACTAAAGTGTCCCTCTCTAGATGGCTCACCTCTACAATTACCTTCATCTATGAGATCGGACATCAAAAACTACCTTCAAGACCTAAAGCTCATTCAACTAGGGCATTAGCTACATCCGTAGCTTTTCAGGATAGGCTGCCAATAGATTCCATTTGTGCAGCAGCCACCTGGGCTACTCCTCATACCTTCATTTCACATTACAAATTGGACATGGTCTCCAGAAACCGTGCCAACTTTGGTTCCACTGTTCTCAAGAGTCTGTTCCGATAGGCCACCCGGGATAAGGTGCTAGGGACGCGGTCCAATCCAGCAAGAATGAAGGCGAGATAGACAACTTAACATTAAGAAGTTATGTACCTACCATAACGTTCCATGTTAGTTGTCTTCTTCTCACCTTCTTTCTTGCGTCCCACCCTCCTTCCCCCAAGCCTGGACAGACCGATAGGAATTCACTTTGTGATCTTCCTCTGGAAGTCTTCATTCCTACATGTTCTTCCACCTCTTTCTCCTTTCTTAGGTCTGCAATACCTTTCACGTAGGTTGTTATTGAGGTGGGTTTCCCTTCTCCATTGCTATGGAGACTAGGGTTGCTTGGTATAGCTATCAAACGAGATCTGAGTAGTTACCGCCTAGCATTGTGGGATATAGGGGAGCCTCGAGCCGGTGGAATTAGCTCTCGAGCTTTAGTATTGGCCGAGTCGGAGCCGAGAATCGGCTCCGAACCCATCCAGCAAGAAAGAAGGCGAAAAGAAGACAACTAACATGGAACGTTATGGTAGGTACATAACTTCTTATTTTATTTAGTAGCACACTACTTTCATGCAGAGCATTACATTTTTTGGAGAAGCAGAGCTGTATATTTCTTTCGGCAGAGGTGTATGCCACAGTACAGGAATACATTATTGCAAGTACAGCTGTCACTTCTGATAATGTTTTAAAAATTAACTGTGACTGAAACTGTTCCTGAGTCACCATTGTTTCATGTAAGGCTGCTGCTAAATTGAAATACATTTTACTTGTTTTTTCTGCAAGACTTATCACAGTGATTTATCGGTCTCTGTTATTCTGGGGTTTGGGAGGCCTGGTGTAAGTTCTTCATTCATTCCTCTTCAGAAATTGAATGATGTGCAAAACTGCCATTCATGCTTGCAGGCTTAAGCAGGAGTTTGACTGGTTCAATTCATCAGTTCATGGATTATACCAAGTTGTAGGTTAAGAAGATATTTTAGGTAGTCTTTGCCAGAAGCTAAATCTTTCTTCTTCTTTCGGCTACTCCCCTTAGGGGTCGCCACAGCGGATCATCTGTTTGCCAGAAGCTAAATACACACGTAAAAGAAAATCCTGACAGTGGTTGCTTTCTGTCATTTCCCTTTTTGGGAACTGACTACCCTGCCATTATTATTTATTTGGTTACCATCAGTGCAGTGAAAGTATTGTATTTGCTTTACATCATCACATGTTTTTGGGATTTTTTTTTTTTTTGGCTGATTGTGGTGCCCTGTGTTGAGAAGCAGATGTGAATATTTTTAGCAGTGAGTATCAGAAGTTGCAGAAAACTGATATTCTGTAAGCAAGGCCTTTTATAGTTATGTAGTTCCTGTTATAGGCCATTAATAAGGTAGAAATCTGACAAGATTATGCATTGTTGATTGTGCCCACCATTTGCCACTGATTGAAAGGTATCTGAAGTGTATTTGCTGAGAATGTTTAATTAAGCGTTGTTTCTTTCTCAGCTGTGAAAATGTGTATTTTAAGAGTCTGTTGCTTGGAGATTGCTGCACTATGTCACATGGTGATTTACTTATTGGAATCTGATTGCTAATTCTTACTCTTCCCTCTATGAAAATGCATCTGTGAAAACAGGAAATGCATCTTCTAAAATTCAAACTAAAGCCACATGAAATCCTGCTTGGAGACATGTATAGAAGGACTGTCTGTTAATAGGTTCATAGGTTCATACTAGGCTATCTGCCCTGGGGCATTTATAAGCCTAGCCCGATTGTGTTTGGCTTACACCACCCCTTGATTTGAGTATACTGTGCCCTTTTTAAAGTTTAGTTTACTCTACCTCTGTCTAATAGTGACACGGAAGTAATCCCCGGGACAAACCTACGATCCCCCATCCACTCATCAAGATTCTTCTTGAAGAGAGTCAGTGAGGTGCTCTGCCTAACATGAATTGGAATTCTATTCCAGAGCGAAGGGAGCCTCTGGGTTATGAATCTGTCCCTCTAGCATGTTCTATTTATTTCTGTGCTGAGGTTCAAGTCCCTCGAGTGCGTGGCTCTAAGGGATTTAGATGTACTGAGGTGGAGCATGTCCATTAATTCTGGGTTGGACATAGCTTTATATGTCAGGCATAGATCGCCCCAAAGTAGGCGGTATGCAACTGAGTAGAGCTGGAGTTTTTTTAACCAAGCAGCATATGGCATCTGTTTGAGTCCCTTGATCCTCCTGGTGAGGTACTTTTGGGGTCTTTCTAATTGCTGCAGGTGTCGGGTAAAGTACATCCCAAAGGGGGCATTGTATTCTATGATGGGCCTGATGAGGGTGAATAAAGGGGCACGATTACCTCTCTTGATCTAGATGTGAATCCTTTCATGATGAGGTGGGCTATGTAGAAGGTCTTTCTAACCACTTTGACAATGTGGTTGTCAAAGGAGAGATTGCTTTCAACTTGGGTCCCCAGATCCCTAATTACTTTCTCTGTACTTAATGGGTTACCACCTATGTGGTAATTTGTGGGCACATTGTTTTTGCCAAAGGGTATGACTATACACTTTTTGGCATTTAGCTTTAGACCATGGCTATGGCACCAGTTATCCGTCTCTGCGAGACCTTTTTGAAGGATGTTTGTGTCAGCTGGAGAGTCGATTATGGCGCCCAGTTTGCAGTCATCTGCGAACTTGGTGAGCCATAGTCCTCCCACGTTGGCCTGTACCTCAGAAAAGTAAATACCGAACAAGAGAGGTCTCAGGACAGAACCTTGTGGGACGCCACTTGTGACCGGTTTAGAGTCTGACATGGCTCCATCAACTCTGACTCTGTGGGTTCTGTCTTTGAGCCAGTTTGCGACCCATCTTGTGACATAGGGGTTTATATTTAGGCTGGATAGCTTATCTATGATGCCTGAGTGGGGTATTGTGTCAAATGCCTTTGTGAGGTCCAGATAGGCTGTGTGGACTACCTTCCCTTCATCTATGGTCTTGGTGACTGTTTCGAAGAAGTCGACCAGGTTCAGAAGGCAGGATCTGCCCTTGACGAAGCCAAATTGGGTAGGATCTAGTGTCTGTAGGTCCCCAATGTCTTTGTTTATGAGTTCCATGATGATCCTCTCCATAGCCTTGCATACTAGGCTAGTCAGGCTTATGGGGCGATAGTTTCCATGGTCCGCAGAGGCGCCAGCTTTGTGGAGTGGGACCACTGTTGCTGTACGCCATTCTTTGGGCACATATCCTGTAGTGAGGCTGAGACTGTGCAGCAGTTTTACTTGAGAGATTAGTTCTTCTTGGAGTTCAAGTAGGACGCAACCCGGGACGCCATCTGGTCCCATGGAAGCAGTGTTTTTTGCTTTGGAGAGGGCGGCCTTCACCTGAGCATCAGAGATGTTTGGGAGGCTGCACTCTGCCGGGATAGATACTTGTTCTTTTGGGGGGGGGGGGGGATTTTGCACTGAACCTGTCTGCCAGGATATTGGCGATGTCTGTGGGTTCAGTGTATTTTTTCTCATGTAGAATCAACTCAGAACAAGTCTGGGAGTTGCATCCCAGGTTCCTAACATAACTGAAAAAAGCCTTATGATTGTCTTTAGTGTCCTGTGCAATTTTTCTCTCGAAGCTGGCCTTGGAGGATTTTATGAGGGATCGTAATTTTTTGCTAGTACTGATCAGAGATGCCGTCCCTTTTAGGGATTTTGCTCTATCATGTAGTAGCTTCCTCCTTCTGTTGTACAGTTTATTTATGGCTGGGGTCCACCAGACTGGATGCCTGCCTTTGGATGATTGGGTCTTGATATTGTTTGGGATAGCATGATCCATGCATTCCTGGAGATGTCCGTAGAATGCGTTTATAAAGGATTCTGCAGTTTGGGCCGTAGTTTCCACTGGCCCTGGGGCCTTGAAGGATTCCACTTCAGTTTTGAGAAGTGTGAAGTTCGCATTTGAGAAGTTTTTCACTGTGGTTTTCTGGGCTGGGGGTGGGGTCGGGATGTGGATATCCAGTGAAATTAATTTATGGTCTGATCTTACCAATGAGGGATATACTTCTAGTATGGAGCATAGAGTCCCCATGTTGGTAATGATCAGGTCCAGTATGTTTTCCCCTCTTGTGGGAGTGGTGACTAGTTGTTCCATAGCATTTGAGTTTATAAATTCCAGGAACCTTTGGGCTAAGGTGCTGGGGCTTGAGTAATGCACCCTGTCTATGTTTGGGTAGTTGAAGTCGCCCAATATAATGGTGTTCGGAGAGATCTTAGTGTTCTCCAATGTTTTCAGGAAAGCCGAGTGGGATTCCTGACTTTGAGAGGGTGGTCTGTAGGATGCTATAAACTGAAAAGCAGTCTTGCCCACTGTCAGTTGCACATGGATGGTCTCCGATACTTCGTGCACTGCCACTAACCTGGAGGTATGGATATCCTTGATAAATATGGAAACTCCCCCTCCTTTTGTGGTTCGGTCCGGGTTTTGGGGCCGAAAAGCATGATATGAGGTATAACATGGTAGTGCTGGGGTGCTCTCTGGAGCCTTGAACCAGGTTTCTGTCACTGCACAGATATCTATGTTCTCCATACTGAGGAGAGCTTCAACTGCATGCATCTTGAGGTTAAGACTTCTGGCGTTTAGCAGCATTACCCTTAGTTTCTTGTTCCTTGTGCTGTCTATGGAGGTGGGTTTGACTTTTGAGCCTTGCCTAAAAAAAGGCACTATGGGGGTGGCAAGAGCCTTTGCCAATATCCGAAAGCCCAGGGGTGACAGGTGCAAGCCGTCCCTAGCGAAGCAACGTGGCTTGTCGAGCATGTCATCCCAGGCTGGCAGACACTGGATCCCCTTTGAATGACACCAAAATTTTAGCCAATTGTTAAAATCGATCATTTTGTCTTTATACTGTGGCATCATTCTAGGTGAGGGTAAGATGCTGCTCAAGGTCAGGGTCATACCGGCCTGGGCTACATGTTCAGAGAGCTCCTCTGTCTCTTTTCATGTAGTCGAGGGAGGTACGTCTCGGGTCATTGACGCCAGCATGTACAATGACTGAGTCATATTTGTATTTGCTTTGGAGTGACCTGAGTGCTTGCGTTATGTGGCAGATCCTAGCGCCCGACAGGCAGCTCACTGTGACCTTCTCTTTATTCAGCCTGGTGAGCGGAACGTCAGTGTGTCTGACAATAGTGTCACCTATTACAAGGGTATCAGGTGTGTTATTCAGCCTTAAGGGCTGTGACTGCTTGGCACATTGACTTTGTGTGCTATGTGTTGTACATGTTTTGTTTTGGGGTAGCGTTTGCTTGGATGTCTGCTTTGGAGGTCTCTGTTGCTTAGGTAGATTTTTATTTAGAGCCTCCGAGTATGTTTTTGTGTGTTTGGTTCTCTGTTGTGGTGGGACTGTGTGATACTGGAATTGTGTTGTGTGCGGTTACCTTCTCCTCTAATCCGGTAACAGTTGCTGCCAGAAGATACAGTTGGAAGTGAGCTACGGTCTGCAAGGATTCTGCATATTCCATTTTAGACTAAAAAGTCATATGCAGTAAGGTCCAGTGTGTCTGCTAACCCTGGAAAATGCTGACATCTCTGCAGCCACAGAAACCTGGTTCAAAGCTGTTTAGAGCACTCCAGCTTTATCTGGGTACTCATCCTATCATACATTCAGAGCCCAAACTGTGGGCAATAAAGCCTAAGGAGGTGGTGTTTCAATATACATTAAAGACATACACACCCCCAGGCTGGTCAAGCACTATGATGCACAGGAGACACTTCAGGTGCAGTTAACCATTGACAAAGACCCCTATTCAAATCATATCTAGCTACCGGCCCCCAAATCTGACTCAAGATGCCCAGTCCGCCTATTTGGACCTGTTTGAATCTATCAAGATTCAACCTTTTACCGTGATCCTGGGTAACTTTAACTTCGCAAACATAGATTGAAAGAACTACTCATGCCAGAACACAAATGCCCAGAGATTCCTTGATTTTTGTCAATGCAAATGCCTTGGAAGAGCTAGTCAATCCCCCCACTAGAGGTGATAATATCTTGGACTTTGTATTACCCAACATGAGTAACTGCTGCAGCATCCTACCTGGTAAGATCAGACTACAAAGCAGTCACTTTCAAAGTCACCATCCCCCCCCCCCCCCCACACACACACACACACACACACACAAACACAGCTAGGATTCGACATAAAAACTTCTCCAAAGCTTATTACAGCATCCTGAGGGATGGTATAAACAGCTTCACAGCCCCATCCCCCTCTGTAGGCACTGGCACCAATGTCCAAAACTACACCATCGCACTATACGAGCATTTATGTAGATGCATGGAATCAGGAATATCCGACAGGACTAAATAATCCTCCACGAGGAAGAGTAAACCTGTCTGGTGGACATCTGCAATAAATAAACTCTATAGCAAAAGGAAAAAATTGCTATCCAAGACCAAGAAGAACCAGGCACCCAAATGGGAAGCAGTGTCACCTTAGCCTGAACAAGTAAATAAGAGCACTAGTGAAATCCTCCAAAGCAAACTTGAGTCCAAATTGGTCACATCTACTAGAGATGATCATAAGGCCTTCTTCACATATGTCCGCAACCTCAAAGGAAGCGCCCAGAAGTGTTCAGAATTGGTGGTGAAGGACACCACATATAGAAATGCCATAGATATAGCAAACTTGCTGGCTGACAGATTCAGCGAAAACTTTACCTCTCTGCTCCCCCCATCAGTAAATCAGGACATCCCCAACACCTACCCCCTTCCCCTTATATGTAGGGAACAGGTCATCACTGCTCTCTCAAAGACAAAAAATACAGCCTCCATGGGACCCAATAACATCTCAAGCAGGACTTGCATCCCCATTAGGCACCCTATTCAACCAAAGCCTGAGTACTGGCTTTGTTCCCAGCTGAGTAGAGGACAGCCAATGTCAGCCCTTTACACAAAGGTGGAGTGTCCACCGATCTGGGAAATTATTAACCCATCAGCCTAACTAGCCTGATCTGCAAGACCATGGAATCAATTATCATGGACCTCATTAACATGGACATTGGCAACCTCCAAATACTTGATCCCACACAGTCTGGCTTCATCAAGGGGATGTCATGTATGCTAAATTTGGTTGACTTTGCGATAGTCTCCAAAGCCTTGGATGAGGGGAAGACTGTGCAGACCGCCTACCTTGACCTGACCAAAGCTTTTGACACTGTTCCCCACTCAGGCATAATAGATAAACTGTCTCAACTAGGCATCAATCCATATGTTACCAGATGGGTAGCAAACTGGCTCACTGATAGAACCCACATAGTCGAAATAGAGGAAGCCACCTCAAGCAATATATTTTGTTTCCCATCCAGTTATCCAGGTTGCACTAAAAAGGGGTAAATAGGTACTCTGATGTGGAGAGGGAGTCTATTCCATAGATGGGGGGAGTTTCTGGGACCCAAATCTGTCCCTCTGTTATTTGGGATACACTTTTCTGAGGTGCAGGCCAAAGCCGTGGGCTATGGCTGACCAAGTCTGTAGATGACTGCAAGCTGGGTGCTGTCATCAATTTCCCTAGTGATGTGGACATCCTCCAAGATGGTCTCACTCAGACAAATGACTGGTGCCAGAAACATGGCCTCAAGCTGAATACTAAAAAATGCATCATCATCCCCTTTGGGGAGAGTGATGTCTCCACAAATTATCACATTAATAACAATGTTGCAAGCACGCAGTCAGTTGTGAGGGATTTGGGCACCCAGGTTGATAGCAACATGACTTTTGACCACTGTGTTGCTTCTATTGTACGGAAAGCCTTCTACATGGCCCACCTCATAAGTAAGGGGTATCTCATCTAGGCACAAGAGGTCATAACTGTTAGTGATACTACACTATTCAGGTAGTCTGTACCTTTACTCAATGAAGACACAGACAGTTCTGTTACGACATTCATTTACTGTATATGAGGTTTACATCTAGCTTAACAATGAAAGGTATAAACATCAAAACATACTTCAGCTTAGAATAGTCAGTCTGATACAAAAGAAAAAGTCCCAATCTTTAAAGTGTCCTTTCTGCCTGTCTCAGCAGTTTTGAGAATTTGCCAAAATAAGTCTTTCCTCTCAAGCTGGTCTGCTGACTGTTTGGTTTCCATATCATAAACGTTATGTTCCTGCAGTATAACTCCTTTCGTCCTTGGCCTATCTTGCATATCATGTTGACGAGACACAGCTGCATACAAAAGTTCATCTTGACCTGCTTGTAGATAATAAATTTCACAAGCTGCATAGTTTATAAGAGATAAAATAGTTTACTTCTGATTCTTATTAACAGTGAATGCCAAGCTATAGGTTTTTGCCAAATTAGTTAACTACGTGCACTGTACACACCGAAATGCAGAACATTTAATCTGAAGTAGGAGATTCATTTGTCTGCAACCTGTGGGGTTATGGATCCGATATCGGATCCGAACTGGCATGGTTTTCCAGCTATGGATCCGAGCTCTCAGCTCCTCCCCTCACCCATAATGCCCTGCTCTCCCTACATGACCTCAGATCTAGTTTGCCGCGCTGGTGACCAGATTGGATTTTAGAGCTCTTCAGCTAAGTGTTTATTCTTGTCTTTATAAGCGTTAATTTTCTAATTTTTAGTCAGTTTTGTGTGAAAGTGTTAGGTTCCCTACCCTTAAAACTTAAAATTTAAAGTTAACTTTTTATAACTTTATTTATCCCTCCCCTCGCTGGTGCGAAGGTCTAGACCCCTTCACAGTTCCCCTTCCTCTGGTCCTTGACTTCCTAACCACTCTTTTTAATGATGGTGCCAGCAGTTCCAAGGTCAAAGTACAACTTGCGGCAATTTCTCACTATCATATTGGTCATGACTCCAGTCCACTGATGTCTGCCAAATTGTGTAAAATCTTCCTGAAAGGTACTTTTCTTCTTAGACCCCCTGTAAAGCAAGCGGTTCCTCCATGGGACCTTTCTTTGGTTCTTCAGGCCTTGACCGCTCCCCCCTTCGAACCTGCGGCCACGGTAGATCTGAAATTTTTATCTCTCAAGACGGCCTTTTTAGTAGCCATTACTTCGGCCAAGAGAGTTTCGGAACTTCAAGCCTTGTCCATCAAGCCTCCTTACTTGGTCTTTCATCCGGACCGTGTATACCTCAGGACCAACCCGTCCTTTCTTCCTAAGGTAGCTTCAGAAGCAAATATTAATCAATCCATTAACCTCCCTGTTTTCTTTCCTAAATATCAAAACAAAGGTGAATACAAGCTACATTCCTTAGAAGTTCACAGGCAGCTTGGTTTTTATCTGAACAGGACAGCTGGTCATAGGCAATCCGACCAGTTGTTTATTTCCTTTGCTAAATTCAATTTGGGTAAACCAATTTCCAAAGTCTCCTTATCACGCTGGATTTCGCAGTGCATATTATTGGCTTATCAAGCTTCTGGGAGGCCCGCACCAGAGGGAGTACATGCCCATTCAACCCGGTCAGTTTCTACCTCAGCGGCCTTTAAAGCTAGGATTCCTTTGGATGATATTTGTTCAGCAGCCACTTGGGCTTCATCCCATACCTTTATTTCCCACTACAAGTTGGATATTACATCTAGAGGTAGAGCATCCTTTGGCTCCGGTGCTCGGAATATCCTTCCATGACGGCCCAAGATTCAGGTAGCTGGGGACTCTGTCCCACAGGTTGCAGACAAATGAATCTCCTACTTCAGATTTAGAAGTTATGTACTTACCATAACGTTCTATCTGAGTAGGTGTATTCATTTGTCTGCAACCATCCCGCCCTCCTATCCCCCTGGCCTTGTCAGTTTCCTGCATAGTACGTGTTACCCTTTCTAGGGTATGTTGATTTATGGCAAACTCGATCTGAGGTCATGTAGGGAGAGCAGGGCATTATGGGTGAGGGGAGGAGCTGAGAGCTCGGATCCATAGCTGGAAAACCATGCCGGTTCGGATCCGATATCGGATCCATAACCCCACAGGTTGCAGACAAATGAAAACACCTACTCAGATGGAACTTTATGGTAAGTACATAACTTCTAATTTTACGTTTTCAGAAAAAATCCACTGAAGTCCATTTTAACCTGTTCTTTACTCTCACAATTCCCTCATTTCATTTAAAATGCAGAAAATGACTGTTCATTTTCAACTTCAGTTGTACACACTGAAACCTTTCCCAGTTTATCTAGGTTAACCATCATGATTTGTTGAATTTTATGTTTTTCGCAAATGACAACTTAAGTAGCAATTCCAGATAGTATGACTATAATGTCTAACACTACTAATACAGGATGTATCAACCAACTTAAGTTTTTTTCCTGATTTTGACCATCCAGTAAAGATATCCCACCAATTGTGAGCAGTATCTTTTTTGGTCTTTTCAGCCAAACTAAGTAGTTTATCTTTTGCAATGATGCTTAATGCCTCATAATACAGAATACTTTTATTTCTTTTTTCCAAATACTCTGAGAATTTTATTTTTTTTCATTATGTTTTTTAAATTATCCAAGGATACAGTGATATTTGGAAGCTGTATTAAGTCATAATTCCAGTTCTTGGAAATATTCACTTCTATGGGTTCAGTAAACACATAGCTCTTATTATTCCATTTAAGGAAATCAGCGTGTGATAAACATCCTACAAAAGGTAATTTTAAATTATGACCGAAGTCTTGTTCTGTAACCAGACAAATATACTGAGGAGCCACTTCTATAAACATTTGAAAAGAAGAAGGCATTTACACAAATTAACAGAATGCTGCAGTAAGCATGGTTCATAGACAGGCGAATGCTGTCTACAAATTAGTCCATTTTGAGTCTGTGTACAATACTCAATTTGATGTGTTTTTCCTCTCATATCTATATAATTACCTTCAAATACTCATACCCTTCTGGTACGAGAAATATCATAGGTAACACAGTAAATTGACATAATACTGGTATCAGTAGCATTATAATGTATAAACTTTCCTGTACAGTGTTTTGGAGTACAGTATGTTATTTCAGTAAATAGCTTAATCCAATCTGTATCAGGTATCCATTTGTTAAACAATTTTCACCAAACATTTTCATTTTGTAACATAAGTTCAGTTTGTAATCTACTTTTTCGAATTTCCACAAACAAAGATTACATAGTGCATTTTGTCCAAGTTACAGAAATTATCATGTTACCATCAAATTTTAACTGATGTAGATGCATAGCATCATAACTGGATAAAAATGCTGCTGATAATTTATATTGTGCAGGTGTGTCTTCCATATTTCTGGATTCCACAATGCTTGTAAATGCACAATCTGAGAGATATCTTTCCCCACTACTTTTAAACGATTGGTTAGAATTTCAATGTCAGCTGCATTAATAGCTTCAATGCCTGTGCCTAGGCCTCCTAGCAGAATATCATACCAAGCCATTTTATATCGGCACCTGCTTGTGTCTGGGAATGTGATGTTAAAATGTACTACAACCTTTTGATACTGTCTGCCTACCTTTTTACAGGTAGGAGGGATTTTAACCAAATGGTCTGTGTGAACAAAGGTAGGTTTACCTGTTAATATTGACAGAACATATACCCAATCTATGCTGCCTGTAATGACTGTGGTATTAGTACATATTATAGAAACTCCAGTAGTAAAATGTAGTTGTACCTTCGGATTATTGGGAGGAACACTAATTCCCTGTATGGTATGATTACCACATTTCTTCATATAAGTGAAGACTAGCCGTTGTGTTGATGGTGGATATTTCTTTGAATTTTTTTCCTTTTCCCGAATAAAGTATAGGAAATTGACAACATTTAATAAAAACTTTGGAATCAAATTCAAGGGTTACCTTAGGACTATTTGGTCTAATGTAATAATGACCCATAACCGCGGACCAAAAGTTAACATTACTGGGAACTGTTATATGCCCAAAGGTACAATTAACATTATATGGACAAGTGAAGTTGTCCTGCTGTCTCTGCCCACAAAAAAGATTCATCTTTGAGCATTTACGCCAACCTAGCATTAAAGTATTATTGTCGTTGTTTATTTTTCAAACTTGCATTTCTCCTGTTTGACACTCTACCCCAAGGGCTCCAGTGAGTACTGTCAGTACAATAACAAACTATCTTTATTATGTACAGTAATATAACCTTTCCACGTAAGTGGTATTAATCTGAAAAGTTGTTTTGATAGATGCTTTTTCAACTGTTTCAGAGTTGGCATTTGCCATGAGTCTACAAAAAAAAAACGCAAAACATGAAGTCACTGAAAGACTTCCAACTGATCTCTATGAACAAGAATTATTTTCCTCTTTTTTTTTATTTTTCCTTTAATTTTGTACACTAAAGGTCTTAACTGAGCAATTATTTCAAAAGGTCCTTGCCAGTTACTATCCCATGGACCATCCGTCTGGATCATCTTGATCAATACCTGTGTCCCAGAGGGAAGGTTTTCTTCTGGCATAACAGGATCCTTTGGCCATAATTGAATGCTTGCATTTCTGATAGGCTTTGACACAATTCAGAAATATCTTTTAACCATTGTTGATGCTGTGCAATTTCTAATAATGGCCTGGTTATACTAACAGTAGGATCGAATGGCAATTGTACAAGCATTTTCCTGCCTGTCATAACTTCAAAAGGTGATATCCCTGTTTTAC
The DNA here is from genome assembly GCF_019279795.1 of Protopterus annectens. Taxonomy (NCBI): domain Eukaryota; kingdom Metazoa; phylum Chordata; order Ceratodontiformes; family Protopteridae; genus Protopterus; species Protopterus annectens. The sequence continues at coordinate 1,266,242,987 of NC_056732.1, read as the reverse complement.
TGTGTGGAGTTGCTCTGACACCCAGCAAGATTCCAAGTAAATGTTTTACCCAATTTATGCCTTTTTCCAAGCAGGCTTTCTTAAGGCATTCCTTAAGAGTCCTGTACATTCTTTCAACAATCCCATTAGACTGGGGGTGGTAAGGAACATGAAATCGTTGCTGGATACCAAGCAAATCGCACAAAGCTTTCATCAGTTTACTGACAAATTGTGGCCCATTATCAGATTCGATAACTCGTGGCCATCCCCAATGACAAAAAATGTTTTTCCATAAGGCTTCTGCTGTGGCCTTAGCAGTCATTGTTTTTGTAGGAATTGCTTCTACTCATTTTGAAAAAACATCAACTACCACTAGAAGATACCTGTACCCACCTTTAGCTGGGGGTAATGGACCTGCAAAGTCAATTTGGATGGCATACCAAGGTCCAGCCGCTGGAGTTACCCTTAGTAACTGTGGCTTTTTCAATTGAGTATTAACCTGCAAACATATTAAGCATTCAGCATGCACTAAATTGCAGATTTTCTTTAACTGTGGATGCCAGTACTTGTTCTTTACAATGGGCCATAACTTTTGTGTACCCAAATGTCCCAATACCTGATGATTAAATTTCACTAACTTTCGTGCCTGTTGGTGCGGTATATAAGGAAGACTAGAACCATCTTCAAAACATTTTGCATAATATTGCCCTGGACTTTCTCCTACAAGTACCTTTTTCTAACTCTTCATGCAGTCCAAATATAGTTTGGATCTGCAGCAAATCATGTTGTAAATTCTGAACCGAAAATGTCTGTATGGAATGTACTGCAGTGGTTGTATTTGGTACACTAGAAAGGTGTTCTGTAGGATACAATTGCATTCCTTTTTTGCTGCCTTTTTTGCCATCTGATTAGCATAGTTATTTAACTGAAAAATTTAATTTGTAGCTTTTTGATGAGCTGTTACCTTTAAGATACTGTAGCAACCCACAAGGTACTGACTACGAACCAAATTCCAAACAGTCTGCAACACAGAAGCATGTTTGAGTAGTTTGCCCATATTATTGACAAACCCTCTCCTTGCCCATGTAGACATATGCAGCCGCAGAGAATTAATTACGTATGCACTGTCTGAAAAAATATTGACAGGTGGAAAATGCTGTAACACATAAAGAACTGCTTCCAATTCTGCTCGCTGAGCAGACATATGTCCTGGTAACTGAATCATAGTTGGCTGTCCCATAGAAGGGCTTTCTGGTACTACTGCAAATCCAGTCCGATATTGTCCATTGTCCCAAAATCGAGCACCATCAACAAAGATGGATGGCCTGTCTTCCTAAAAATCAGGAGACAGAATTTGCTTTTCTGGATTAGAAATGTGCCTAATGCATTTGTGTCATTTTCCTTCATATCCCATGAAGTTAGATAAGTAATACTGATCTCCTGCCTTTATTGTAACTTGCTTGACACTAAATAATGCCAACCATTTTGCAAACACTGCTTAACTGACGTCATCAATCAGTTTATTTAGCTGAGTCTCATTTACCAAAGCCTGTATGGCATAATGCGGCGTCTGTACTTTAATATCTTTAGAAAAAGCTGTTAGGTATTCAGTTTGTTTTAAACCACAGTAAATGGCCAAAAGTTGCTGAATGCACTGGTGATATCCCCTCTCAAAATGTGCCATTTCCTACTGAAAAATGTAATGGAGCATAAAGTCTTTTCCATTCTAGAATCAGAGCCCTGAGGCCACTCCTGTAAAATCACAATAGAGAGTGCGTTGGGTCCAGCTGCTGTCTGTAACACAAAGGGACGTGTTAAACTTGGAGCTACTAATTCTGTAGCCTTGGCCAATGCTGCCTTTAAATCACAAAAAGCCATATTTTCCTTTGGTCCCCACTCCAGAAAGGGTAATTCTTTCTGGCTAGAAAGCGTGTCATACAGAGGAGCTGCCATGCTGGCATAGTCCTCTGTGAATTTTCGATTATAATTCATGATACCCAGAAATTGTGCAAATCCGGAATGGTAACCGGCTTATCCAATTGCAAAATTTCCTGCACCCTCTTCAAACAAGGGGTACACCTGGAAGGACATAAAATAGTACCTAGAAATTTTACTTTAGATGACATGAATTGTACTTTTATCACTTTTAACCTTAAACCCTGCCTTTTGCAGTGTTTGAAGGACCTGTGTCACTTTAGCTAAATGCTGTTTTTTTGTTTCAGACTGTATTAGTATGTCATCAATGTAATGCAGAACAGAATCATCAGATTCTAGACCTTGTAGTATTCGTCCAACTATATGGTGAAATATAACCGGACTGTTTTGAAACCCCTGTGGTAACCGCATCATGACATACTGTTCATTTTGAAATGTAAAGGCAAACTTTTGCCAATCTTTTTTCTGCAGTGGTAATGCAAAAAAATATTAACTACGTCTATGACAGTAAACCACTGACTTTGTGGTTTTATTCTTGCTGCTAGCTCTGGGACCTCTGGAATCAGATGAGCTGGGGAGTCGTGAATTGGTTCACTTTTCATAAATCAATAACCAATCAATAAGTGCCATCTTTTTTTTTTTTTTTTTTTTTTTTACTGGCCATATGGGTGAATTTGTAGGGCTGTTTCCCTTTTGAATTATTCCCACATCAAGCCATCATTGTATACAATTTTACATGTCTGTCTCTGCTTCCTTTGGGATCAGATATGTTTTTGAAACGGTGGAATAAAATCTTTGTCACTACCTACAGAAACTGCTTCCTGTAGCTTCCTGCAGTCTGTGGGCCCTTGAGACCACAATGTAGGGAACTGTTGTTTTACCTTTAACCGTACTTCATTTTTAGTAGGGTTGACGGTACTGCCATTTTTAGAACTGTTTGATACATGTATTGCCTCAATCATGTGCAACATGGGACCTTGTCCTTGCCATATAGTGCCATTAGGAAGGTCGATGACAATTTCCGTTTTGGATAATGTATCCATTCCCAGGATTGTGGAAGTACAAGAATTATGCATCAAAAATACCCCTTTTACTGGTTTCCCTTGACGGGAGAATTGTACTTGCACAGGTTTACTACCTATGGCTGGACATCCAGAGCCATTAAAACCTGAAATACATGTACGTTTAGACAAGTCAGGAGGCAAATGCCTACCTATTACTGAGACAGCTGCTACTGTATCTAGAAGAATCTTTCCACAGGTTCCTCTCTACCCAAATGTTGATAGGCGGTCGTCCATCTTTCCCTTTCTTGAAGTTAGTCAAGAAAGAAACTTGGGTAGGGGGAGTCACACCCCTATAGTAGATCTACTTCCCACCCCCAAATTATCAGTGGTATTGGACTGCAAAGGACATAATTGCAGTGTTTCCTCAACCTCTTCACAGTCAACATAAGAAGATCGATTAAGTTCATGATGTAAGGCTATTCGCTGCTGATAATTAGGATTTACTGGGCCCTCAGGAACAAAGTCAGAAGGAACATTTTTATCCTGTGTGCTAACAATAATACCTTGTACATTGACACTAGGTGTCACACCAGCCTTTTGCTGTATTGGAAATACTGACTGTTGCATGGGTTGTTGCTGTACTCCCCTATTACACTCTGTCACATATTGTTGTGAAGTGTACTGCTGTGTTTGTACTTTTGGCTGCATTACCTGTTGCTGTCATGGTACACGTGGCTTATCAAAATTTTTTATGGTAAGAAACTTACCCTTTGCCTCTTGTTCCTGGTGCCATCTGCGATAATATTTACAATAATCTTTAGCATGGCCTACCTGTTTACAGGAATAAAAAATAGGTTGTCTCTTTGGAGGACCTTCTATATATTGAGTAACTTGAGAAGCTAACTGAGTGGCTGGGGGAGCTGATGCTGCCCTTTGTTGCCCCTGTATAACTTGCCCTTGATATGATTGTCCTGCTACCTGCTGTGGGACTTGCTGTCCCTGATTAATCCATCTCCCATGCCCCCTTCCCATTACTTCACTAACAATGGGTGCAGAATGGGGAGTGTAAATTTTTTGCTTATGAATAGCATTATCTTTACATATAATACGTGCTTGCAGCAATTTATCTACTAACTCTGTGAGTGTATTTGAAGATTCCACATAAATAAGTTTGATATCCCCTGGGACACCTTCCAAATGGTCCAAAAAGGAGTGGATAACAGCTTTTTGAAAATTGACATCTTTTATATCTTTTTCATCACTGCCATTAACTAGCATATATGCCAGCTGGTAATGTTCGGCTTGTTCTTCCAATGAATCACAGACAAGTCATTTGAAACTGATCTAAAAGTGTTGGCACGAGAGATTGCCCCCTAGTGTATGCTAACAATACTGTTGCCATTCTTAGGTGTTTAGTTTGTATTGGATACCGCTTTTACTGAATATAAGCCATGAAACGCTGAGGAATAAAATTCCAGAAACAACGTTCCAAGTGTATCATTCCATACAGTGCCTACAGTTTTAAGAACCCAAGCTTCAAATGTAGTCATGTTATTAAAAATACCCTTCTGTTCATCCCACTTAGGGAGAGTTTCTAACATCCTAGACTGATGATAAACGTCAGCAGAAAAACCTGCTGAGGCTATGATAGGACTGGTAATAGCAGTTTCTAGTGTTTTAGATTGATGCTTTTCTATCAGGGCTTGTAATCTTAAAAGATCTTGATTAGCAAGTCTGCTGCTCTAGCAGCCCCAGATTCCTGTGTCTCTAATTGAGCTCTTAATGTGTTTATCTCCTCCCTTGCAACAATTACGTCATGCTGTGTGTCAGCCAATTGCTTGTCATATTTTTCTTGCAAACTGACAATTTTATTCATTAACCCTTCTATCATACCAGTAGCTTTACTGCCTTGTTCAATAACAGTTTGTGTAAAGGTGTTTAAGTCTGTGAGACTTTCAAAAACTGAGAAAATTCTTTTGTACATTCAGCGGTGTCATCATGCAGTTTACCAGATGCATTCCATTTATCACAGTAAGTCTGAAAATGACCCATGAGGTCAAGATCTTGCTGGTTGCTAACTTTAGCAATCCAATCTTTAAACTCCTGCAAATCAGACTGTAAATTACAAACTTTGACATCTGCATCACCCTCTAACAAATCTTTTCCAACAGGATATATAGAAACAGGAACCATTGTCTGTGCTTCAGGCATTACTTTATCCTTGTGTTCCAGGTTTTGTACAATACGTTTATGACAAGGCATGTAAAAAGCAACATTTAAATCTTTGCAAGTAGCACATTTTTTTATATTCTGTGGCACTTTTACCTTGCGTAAATACCAATCAAAGGTAGCAATCCATTTGCATAATGCTGGATTGTCAGTTTTCCCCAATAAAGGCTTACAGGTGCTAACATGCTGATCATACCATGTATTTAAATAATTCCACACATCTACATATGATTCAGACACATCAACAGTAAAAGACTTAGTGCACTTCTTGGCATTTTCATGAATTGCATTCATTGTTAAAAGAAAAACAGAAGAAAATATTTACCACAAATGTTCAGGACAAGGTGGCCAGTCTTGACACTGAGATCAGTTGTGGGAAAATTTTCTGCTGTCTTTCACTAGATGCTGGTGAGATGAATTTTTGGCAGTGGAAAATTTGGACCTCGTATATCACCAACTGTCTGAAGGAGAATTACTGTACTGCCCTGTACTACGCTGCAGTATTTGTCGTCCAGTCAATGTGCAAAGTAGGAAGAGAAGAATCGATTCTAAAAATGTCTGCGCTGGAATGTCGTACTGTGAGAGGCACGTCTTCAGGTTACCCCCAGTTGTGGCGAGACCAGTCCAGTAAAAAGTGGTACTACACTATTCAGATAGTCTGTACCTTGTCTCAGTGAAGACACTGAGACAGTTCTGCAGATACGTCATTTATTTACTGCACATGAGGTTTACATCTAGCTTAACAATGAAATGTATATACATCAATACATACTTCAGCTTAGAATAATCAAAGTCTCTGATACAAAAAGAAAAATTCCCAATCTTTATAGTGTCTTTTCTGCCTGCATCAGCAGTTTTGAGAATTTGCCAGAATAATAAGTCTTTCCTCTTGAGCTGGTCTGTTGAGAGTTTTCCTTATCTTAAACATTCTGTTCCTGAAGAATAACTCCTTTCGTACTTAGCCTATCTTGCGTATCATATTGACGAGAGACAGCTGCATACAAAGTTCGTCTTGACCTGCTTGTAGATACTAAATTTCACAAGCTGCATAGTTTATAAGAGAAAATATTTTACTTCTGATTCTTATTAACAATGAAAGCCAAGCTATATGTTTTTGCCAAGTTAGTTAACTGTGTGCACTGTACACACTGAAATGCAGAACATTTATTTTACATTTTCAGACAAAATCCACCGGAGTCCATTTTAACCTGTTCTTTACTCTCACAATAATGTCCCTGTATTCTTCCCTTATAAGGCCCATTATTGAGTGCAGCGCCCCTTTCGGCATTTACCTCACAAAGCACATGCAGCAGCTGGAGAGACCACAGAGGTTCCTCACCAGGGGAATCTAGGGCCTCAAACATCTACCATACACAGACTAAAAGCCCTATCCCTCTACTCAGTTTCATGCAGACTCCTCAGAGGTGACCTCTGTCTGGCATACAAAGTGATTATGGACCCCATTTTGATGGGACTGCTGTATATCCACAAGTCAAGCTCCCCTCGAGTAAACCCACACGCGTGGCCTCAACCTGGTCTGTGACATCAAGAAGACTTATTGATGGGACAGATTTGGGTCCCAGAGACCAGGGCCAATAGTCTAGTAACCTCCTATGATCCTATGCTTTAGATTTTCTTTTCTGGCCATCCTCTGTATTTCTTTTAATGTTTTGCTTTGAATTTCTTGTGCAACATTTTACTATTTAATACATTTGGAAGAGAAAGTATTTACAATATTTATCTCAAGTGAATATAATTATTCAATGTTAAATGTTTCTGACAATGCATTTACTGGTAAGGAGTATGTATTTTATATTTGCTTATAATTAAATATTATAAGGCTGGAGTATTTTAAGGGTAAATAGTAAAGTGATGTTTTTATTTTTTCAGTTTTGAGTAACTGGTGGCACTACGTCTTCAAGCTTGGAAGGAAGTTAGTGCTAGGAAGTTACTGATCCTGTTTCATCCTATCTATCCAGTTTGACTTGTGGGATAGAGACACTTATCAGAT